>NW_008357164.1:1196469-1236159 GCF_000622305.1 Nannospalax galili
TATATATATATATATATATGACACAATAGAGGAAAATAAAAGGACATTTGGAAGAAAAATTAAAGACATCTCCCAGATAATTGGACAAAAGCAAATAGATAAAAATGTGGCTCAAAAATAAAAAGGAGAAAGGGACCGTTACCAGAGATGGATTTAAAAAAAAAAAAAGAAATAAAAATGCTTAGCAAGTATCCACTTGGTAAAAACAGAACACATATCTAGACATACTGTAACTAAAAATTTCAAAACAAGAGAATATCCTAAAATCTTCAGGAAGGCAAAAGGAAAAAATTGCATATGGAAAAAAAGTCATTTTATCAACAGATTTTTCAACAGTGATTATGTATACAAGAAATAAATATAAGAAATCACATAGAGCATGGGTAAATTCCTTTTAAATTTTATTTCTAGTCAAGCTGAAATGTCAAAAATATCCTGCATGAGAATCAAATGAGTGTCTATATTATCTAAGCTTTAAATTTTTAACTTCTCTAGACCCTTTTAAAATCAATTTTTACTTTCACACTCGCTAAGAGAAGAGTAAAGAAGGATAAAGATATGCCTTCCACAAAACTCTTTTTATCAAAGATTCTACTTAAATGTGGAGTTCCATTTCTCCAGGGTGGTATGTTTTCTTGGTAAGGTTTACCATGCAGTCAGTCCAAAAATAAGTGAAACAAAGGACTTTAAAAAGGAAAACCTTATATAAGTATCAAATACATAAATGATGAACCATGACACGAAACTATGAAATACAGGAAGTGATGGAATAAAGGAAATTTTGTTGAAATATTAATATTTTAACACTGAGTTTACAGGGTCTTGATATTTTCTCAATACGAAAAGACATGTAAAAACCTTACAGCTTCAATATTAATATTTTAACACTGAGTTTACAGGGTCTTGATATCTTCTCAATACGAAAAGACATGTAAAAACCTTACAGCTTCAATATTCATTAAGATTATATAGATTAAATCAATTTTATGCACATTCTAATGACTTAACAATAATTACATACAAGTTCAATCAATATGGACAAAATACAACTATGTGTACAAATTAGAGGCTGACGGATCTCATTGATTAAGGATAGTAGAGGGAAGATGTAGAAGGTTACTTTGCTCAGTTTATAAAATCAGAACCTAATTGTTATTGCTTATAGTTGACAAGACAAAAAGCAACAATAGCTTGTTATGTGAACTTGCTAACAAAACAGTGACTAAGGGCTATGTTATACAAGTGCTTGGCCCAAATGCTATAATGCTATGATCCAGTTATCCGTCTCCTTCTCTCTCAAAGTGTATAAGATTAGATATAGACAATGTAATATTATAAATATAAATAAACATAAGTGGGGTGATAAAGGCATTGTTCTATTTAATATTAGTTATATATATATATTCATCAGAAAATTGAGAGCAAAGGTTATACAAGAAGCGTATAAACACGGGCTCGATAGACGGCTCAGTAATCAAAAGTGTTGAGTACTAATCCAGAGGACCTAGGTTTGATTCTTATCACCCACATGGTGGCTAACAACTGCTTATAACTCCAGTTCCCATAGATCTATGCCCTCTTATAGCCTCTGCAGACTTTACACGATGTGGGTGCACTTCCATACATGCTGGCAAAACACTCATATGCATAAAATTAAAATAATAAATCAAAAAATGTAAAAATAAAGGCATAAATAGTATGGGTGATTTTGGAATTGCTTTATATTATAATACTCTTCCAATCATCTCACTTGGAGCATATATTTTACACTCGGAAACATTTGAATGTATTTTTGTCCAGGATACAGGACAATTCTAACTCTCGACTGTTGATGGGTGTCTAAAAGTACAACCACGTTGGAAAAATACGTGATTAGTTGCTATATAAATGTATCTTACCTCCAAGAAAATTCAGTCCTAGATAAAGTACACAGAAGAAATAGTCAGAGGTTATGGACAGGAATATTTATAGAAGCATTTTATAATAGTCAAAACCTCAAACAAAGAAAAGTTCCATCAGCTTCATGATGAAAAAGGAATTGTATTTACTGATTTCATCAAACACCATGCAGCAAGAAAGGCCTCACTAGAACTACAGTTAATGCGATGGGTAGATATCAAAATACTGTTGAACAAAGAATGTGGATACAGAATATGATTGCCTGTGGCTCCATTTCAGACTCCAAACATGTGAAACCAATCCGCAGTGTTTGACATCAGGTTTCATTTCATTACTTTCATGCTGAAGATGCTTTGGTAATGCTGATAACATTTCTCTTCATTTTCCTTTTCTTCCCACCAGACCCGTACTATGCTAGTGGTCAAACCCAGAAGGGAGGGAATTGTTGAACCACTGAGATACCTCCCTAGCATGCCTAATTCTCTACTTTTATAGAATCGCATGGATATTTTCATGATGTGATATCCATACACGTATGATTTGTAACTTCGTATACATTTAACTTCAATTAAAAGCTCTGTCAAATATGATCTACTAACTTTTAGAGTAATGAATGAAGTTTTGAGTCAGAATACTAACCATTTGGCTGGATGGATGTCTGACTGACAGACTGGAAGAGCTCCAGTCTCTTCCAGACACAAGAAATGAATGAGCACTTACACAGGGGAAAGAATATTTGTTCAGGTAGCAAAGGGCATAGTGCTTTCCAGTCCCCGAGGGTATCTGTATCTAGATTCTGTCATCAAAGAGATGGCCAGGGAGAAAAGAAAAAAACATGTTAAGTAGGATTTTTTATTAGGAAAAATATTTTTCACTTATTTTATTTTTACTTAAAAAAGTAATACAGATGAGGGCTGGGCACAGTGTTTCACAGCTTTAGTTCCAGCACTCAGAAGGCAGATGCAGGCAGATCTCTGTGAGACTGAGGCCAGCCTGGTCTACATAGAGAATTCCAAGCCACCTACGGCCACAAGGAGACCTTATCTTTAAAAAAGAAAAAAAAAAAGCTAAATATATTAAAAATTATAAACCAGACCTTTAAGACTTCAAATTCCTCAGCATTTTATCCTACCCGCCTGAAATGTAGCACCATCAAATTAGAGTCTGAGTTCTTCACAATTAGCCCTCCAATGGGTCAGAAGTCTGAGGGGATTGGAGCTGAAAAGTCTCAGCTCCATTTTTCACTAGCCTAATGAGGTGCGTGATTGGCTTTGAAGATCGGGTGACTGATTTCCTGGCAAACAACCATTCTGAACTTCTCACTACAGAGTTCTGCTCCATCTCCTTAAACAGGAGTAATCTGGAGTTTCAGAGTGACCATTTATCCCTTCTTGGTTTTCCCGTATCTCATGTGCCTCTATGACCACTTTCTGGTGGTTTCCTAAAATAATGATATGCATATGTCAGTATTTACTAAGTTGGGCATTTTGCTTACAAAATTTAATGTCAGATATCTGTACTCTTAAATAATCACTCAAGAAGGTTAGACAGGTGAAGAGAGAGATGAGATATGCTTAGGTGGTGTGAAAATCACAGGGAAACACATTAGTTCAAAATCTACTGAAAATATACATATAATATCCATACATGAGTGCATGTATATAGCTGAGGCTATATAACAAGAAACACAGTGCCAGACAGGAGGAAACTCCCTCATCAGGGTAGCCCAAGAGAATCCCCAAAATGACACAAGCTATTGCCTCAGCCCTTGACTACCTCCTAGAACTTGAAGGTAAGATCCTATTGCTGAAGACAAGACATACTTCAGACACAGGACTTGAATTTGGAACTGACCTGGAAGCCTCCTCTCTGAAGACCAGCTTTTGGAGGATACTATACAAGCTGTTAAAAGAGAAAATCAATCAATAGTCCAACCCCAGCTTTAAAGCCTAATAACCTCAACATTGACAAACACAGTAAATGCTATTGGTGCAGTAGTGGCACTTTCATCTAAGAGGTCATCAACAGCTATCTCATTGAATTTAAAGTCCACTCAGTGGAAGGGAACTCATGAGTGGTACTGGTAAATATAGACAAATACACATAAATGGAGAGGTCATAGATCCCAGAGAAAATTCTATGTCTGTCACATCTCTAGACAATTTCTTACTATGTGCTAAATGTGGGTCCTTATTTTTACAGAGAAGTATACCATTCACCACTCATGAAAGAAGTTTATTTTTGCAACAGAGGGTCTTTTACAGTGTTCCTAAATCACACATCTACAATGGAATGTCTACGCCTAAGGCTCATGAAACATAGTGGAACAAGATATAGCGAGAATAGTAATGCATCTCCCAACACTCATCAGTGAAGTTTCCTCATAAAACATAGGGCGATGAACACAGAAGGCTGCAACTGGCCAAAGTGTAGAGAGTAAGAGACGACAGAGTGTGTGTCCCTTGATATGACTTCTATATTAAACCTCACCCATGTAAGGCTCAGGGACCATTGCAGAAGAGGGGACAGAAAGACTGAAAGAGCCATGGGTGATGCACAATAATAAACAGAGTCTTCCAGGCTTCTGGGAACTTGCTCATATGAACTTACAGCAATGGTATCAGCATACATAAGACCCATGCAAACTTAAAACCCAGCTTAGAAATGGGGAGGTGGTCAGGAGGTTCCAATCTTAGCTGAGGAACTATTGGTAGCTGATCACTGCTGGGTGATGAAGAATTATCTTCTTTAAGGGAGTGACACTAGACAGACTGAACAGGCTCCAGTGGATGAATTCACAAGGAGAGACATGTAGGTACACAAACATGACTCAATAGGTCTTAATATATATGACAGAATTATGAAATCAGGTGAGCAGCTATGAGGGTGTGCAGATAGTAATTGGGATCTAATATGATTAAGATCTATTGTATGAAATGCACAAGAATTCAACAAAAATACACATTGGAAAACAAAATGACTCCACCTGCCTTTCTTCGCCGATCATTTCTAGATTTTAGGACAGTGGGGAGGAAATCCCTTGATGAGATGGCTTTAAAAATGGAAAAGATGCAATGTCTTCCTGTAGCCACAGCAGGCCAGGTTAACCTGAACCTCACAGAGATCTTCCTGCCAGTGTCTCCCTTCTGAGTGATGGGATTAAAGTTGTACACAACCACCAGTCCTGGCAGGTGTTTACCTTTCTTAATTAGTTAGCAGTGTTTAATGTATCTATCCTATGCACAATTCTGCTGTCCTTTTCAGGCTGACAAGTGAACTCTGAAGAAACATAAAAGATACTTAGTGATCAGTTCTTAAGAAGTTGGTATTATCTCAAATCTTTTATCTACAGAACCCTATGGTTAATGTGTTTATACTTGTAGTTAAGTTTAGTGAACATAAACCTCTTAATATTCATGATCCAGGGCTGGGAAGATGGCTCACTGGGTAAGAACCCTTGTTAGTCAAGCAGGAGGACCTGAGCTCAAATCCACAGCATCAACATAAAATTTGGCATGCCTATAATCTTAGCATTGCCTGGCAGAGACAAGTAGACCCTGGAATCTTGCTGTCCAGGCAGCCTAGCTGACACAATGAGCTTTAGGCTCAATGAGAGAGTCATTAATGAGAGTGCTAGAACAGGGTACTTGATCTTCTCTGTATTCTGCACACATATGGATGGATAGGCACAAACACACACCCATACACAAATACCACACACACACACACACAATTAGTTAATTAATTAAAATAAGGTACAAGAAGAATAAAATCAGCCTTATGTCATTATGTATCCTCTGATAGAATAGTCCCTTTCCCAGCTACTGCCCCACACAGCTATCACTGTGGTGAGAAAAAGAAAGATGGGGGTTGGGATGCACTTACACAGGCACAAATGTTTGTGTTTCCTTCTCCACTTCCTATATATCTACCTCCTTGTTTCTGAAAGAATGGAATGATTTCTTCTTTCTCCCCGCCCCCATACCATCTCTTTCATCAAATAATGTGATTTCACTTTGGTTGGAGCCAATTCTTCCTCAGGATTCACTGGCCCTGTGGTAACTGCTCCTGGAAGTTTTAATGAGGTTTGACCTTCTCTTTATCTTCTGTACTAAACTATTTTGTAGTGCTGCCAGAGGCAGTTTAATAACAGGTGAGCTTCACCCCTAGGCTGATTGTATTTCGCAGAGGTTGAAGTGATCTTTGTATGTCAGGTTGTTAAATCTGTAAAAAAGTTATATGATCTTTCAAAATGAAAGTCAGTACATCAAGGCAATATAGTTCTCCTTTTTCTTTTTATGTCTTTCTTCTGGACAACCTGAGATACCAAAAATGACTGCTATTTGCTGTTGTTAAACCTTACTAGTCATGTGTATCTAGTATGAAAATGCAGAAGTTGTCAAAATAAAATATTCTTTTTTAAGCTTTGCAACCTTTACAAGAAACTTCATAGTTTAGTGTTTCCATATGGACCTGTGGGGGATTATTAAACTGTGATTTCCAAACATTAAAATATATTCACAGTTAGCAATGTTCTTGAGGTCTCATTTGAATTTGTTTCTGCATTATCCACCGCAATTCAATGTACTTTTATTATGGGTTGGTAGATACATAAATTTTTCCCTAAATCTAAAATGCAACACTTCCTATCTCTCTAATAATTCCACTTATTGCAGTAACCCAGGAACAACCTCAGTACTTTTGGAGGAATATTTCATATATAAATTCATCTTACTTTGCTTGTTTTTTTTAAGATAAGCCATGTGTCTATTTTATAATCAGCTTAAGAATTTAAACAATTAACTGTGTAAATACCTTGGAGGAATAACATTTTTTTGTTGATTTTCTCTAATTTCACTATTCTTAAAACATATGAAAATTCAATATAATTATAAATTTTCTTTGATAAGAGTAGAAATTCCAAATTCAACGCTTTGGGTATCAGTCATTTGACTGTCTTTTCTTTGATGCTATGTTTCAGAGGAGATAACATGCCTCCCATATCTTTTAAAGATTTTTTTTTGCATTCCAGACTATTTCTTTGCATATCACAATTTAGTCTTTCATCACCTTATAAGTAAATTATTGCAGTGCTCCCTAAATAATGTTTAAAGTACTTCATTACTTCATTATCAAATAGAAACTTTACCATCACATAAGAACATTCTTTAACATGAAATTCAGATCTTGTGATATCTTTCTTTAATTTCATTGCTTATTAGCCCTATTTCTAAAAAAAAATTTATGTATTATTTTTATTTTATGTGGGTTTGTGTATTTCCTGAATGTAGGTAAGTGCTTCCATGTCTTGAAATTCCCACGGAGGACAGAAGAGGCTGTTGGATCCCCTGAAACTGGAGTTACAGACAGTTATTAGCTGCCATGTGGGTGCTGGGATTCAAACTTGGGTCTTCTGCAAGAACAACCAGTGCTCTTAACCCTGGGCCATCTCTTCAGCCCCTACATTAGCTTTAGCTTCCCTGGGTTCCACCAGACAGCTGACTTAGCCAGCCTGACCAATCTAAGTTCTACAGCTACCAACTCCGTGTTTACCTCATGGAAGCCACTGCCAGGCCCTTCCCCCAGAGGGCAAGGTGGCCTCCAGGGCAGTCTGTCTGGACAAACTAATATTTCTGCTTGATATAATATAAATTAAAATAAATATTTAAGTGAGACTGTTAAAGATTTTGGAGATCTATTTTAGAGTATATGTAGATTCAGAGAAACTAGAGAAATACATTTTCATATTTACTGAGCCACTACTACAGTCTAGGAAGTAGAGTAGGAAGTTACAGATTTCTAGAGATAATACAACTAGTCCAGTTATGTAAAAAGATTATTTGTGAGGAAATATAGTACTTGGTTGATGGAATGGGACAAAAGCAGTGTAAAAATATAGAAAAGGAGGAAAAAGAAAGAAAAGAATGACAGGAACCAAAAGGAAAAATTCAAAACCCTGAATTATTTATTGAGCTGTGAAAATGACAAAAGGAATTCTTTCATAATACAATAATCTCCATGCTCCTTCCTTACATCATCCGTAATTTAGTCAATTTGCATATGTGAATTAGGCTGTGATGGAAAGGACAAGGAAAGGAATTGCATGTTAGTTTATGCTATTAGTTAAAATGGTAAAAATAAACATTATTTGAATTAATGACTTACTTATTTAGTAACAATGACATAAAGCTGACAAGATTTAGCTATTTATGAATTTCTCACTGCTAGTGGTTACTATATTAATAAAAACTGTTTCTTGTCTTAAAATAGTTGCCTGCCAACATGTTTTTGTCTTCTTGATTTTTTTGAGACAGGGTGTTCCTGTAGCCCCAGCTGGCCTAGAACTTACTATGTAGATCAAACTGATTTGATTTCACAGAAATCTTTCTTCTGCCTCCTGAGTGCTGGGATTCAAGATGTGTGTCACCACACCAAGCAACCGCCAAATCTTGAAATAGATACGGATACATCTTCAATTTGTGCCTTTTATGCTTTACGTGGTAGATATGACTCTGGCTCTCATAGAGAATACTGTTGGATATTTAGAAAAGAAGTAGAGTTAACATAATCTAACAATGAGTTTATTTCTTCAGTGTTTCCTCTCATTGTTGAGTTCATTGAGAAATGTGTTATAAATACACAATTAACATGATCATATATTTATACAATAGAACCAAAAACAAAAGTAGTCTGAGTACTCAGCCAGTTCCCTGTATGTCAGGATTTCTTACCTTCTTCTTCCTCTGTGTGTCCCTCATACTGTTGTTTCTGATAGTTCTGATGACTGATGGCCTGGAATCTGTGTCTTCCTTGGGTCAATGTACGGTAAAGTATTAATATGGTAACAGGAAGGCAAGAAGAGCAATGCCTTACTTAGAGCCCTAAATGGCTTAACTCGCCTTAGCCATTGCATCCCATGCAAGAGCATCAAAAACCTATATGCTTAAAAAGTATTGTAAAGGCCTAGAAAAGTGGCTCAGCAATTAAGAGCAGCAGTTGCTCTTGCAGAGGACCAGTTTGGTTCGCACTACCCACATGGCGGTTAACACTTGTTCATAACTCTGGTTCCAGGGGACCTGACCTCTTCTGGCCTCTGCTGGGCATTGCATTCACAGGTACACTTACATGCAAACAAAATACCCACACAGTCAAAATAAAAATAAATAAATAAATAAATAACATTTAAAATCATTGAGTATATTGAATCTGGAAAGAATAGGAATAACTATAAAGCGTTCATTGAGGGTTGTCTTTCAGCCACATGAAGAAGGAGGATTTAATCACATATATACTTCTCATATGAATAGGTAGGTGAAGACCACAGGCTGAATGCATGGGCTGGAAATCTATTCAATTATGTTCGTTTTATTACTGCTGCTGTTGCTTCTACTACTGGCACTGCTACTGCTAATGCTAAATGATAAAGCTGGAGTAGCAGCTGAACTAGAGGTATGCTGGGATTGGAGGGAGGTCTCTGCAGGGCTACTCCAGGCATGTGAGCATGATAGATGCAGGTGGCAGCCTTTTAACGTTCAATTTCTAATAGCAGTATCAGTAGATATTTAACTATAGTATGTAAAGTTCACTGGCATATATTACTAAAGCTATTTATTTCTTATTTTCACATTTTCTTTGATAAAGGGATTTAAATAAACACATGGCACTAAGTAAATTAGGTCTAAGTATCCAGTCTCTATAGATTTATACATTATCTTTTCATACATTGTTATTTGTATGTTATCTCTCACACAACACTAGGATGAAGCTATATAGTTATGTTCTCCAAGAGGCAAAAATATGAGAATATTTCTCTTAAGGAATAGACTGTTAACTTGCTCCTTAAACAATATAAGGTAACAATGTAAAGTATATTTTATTTATCAGTGCTCAACATATTACAGTCTCTACTCCCGTTAAATTCTGGTTGACAGTTTTGCATCTGTACGCTCCTGTCGGTATTGATTATGAAACCCAGAGCTTTCTACGGTGTTTTCAGAGGAATATCAATGTTGTTTTCCCAGATATTTCTTTAGGTACATCACCCTGAATTTCACTGAAGTTTATTTTCTCCATCTCTAAAATTAAACCAAAGATGAAGGAAAGCAATATTTAACCCTGTAGATTAGACAAGCGACCCCCATAATTTAATACCTAAATAGTACATTTAATGACAATTCAATTATATTGATGAGACAAACAACAGAAAAATGAACTTTGTTTACATATATCACATAATATTTAAACTAAAGTGTGTATATAATCTTTAGTCTTTTGAGATGAGATGTCACTAATTTCTACAATGATTAAAATTAAGTTAAATTATTTCTCTCAAGGATAATTTTCAATGTGCTTTTTATGGAAGAGTTTTGAGTATGTGTGGGATGAAATGTGTTACAGCAAAGCCATTAGTGTATTAATCTGCTTCATGTGGAACAGAGATGATGTGCTTTGAAACATAAATCTTTTTGATGTTTTTATAACCCATAAAAGCTTGAATAAAAACGAATCTGTCCTTCAGAGGGAGGCTAATTGAGAATGCACAAACAGTCCTCTTCAGCGAAGTTCCCTACTTGGCTTCACTGTACTCCTGCAGATGAAACACCATGGGTGCTCTTTTTGATGAAGAAATACAATCATGATAATAATACTTATAAAAAACAAAGTCTGAAAACACATGGATAGTGTTTCTTTTGAGGAAATATTTGCAACCTCCTTGCAAATGTTAGCACTATCTAAATAACTTGTAGAGTCCATATGCTACTCAAATCATTAAGTCCTTGTTCTATAGCATGATTTGCTTACAAATTTATTTTTAAAGCAGAAGAGTATTGAGAAGTACTCTCAACGTTAACCTGTTTTCCTGGGAACACAGAATGGAAGGGGCACATTGCTAAATTGGTGTGGAGTTTTAGGGGAGAAGGGGCTTGGGGCATGTATTTTCCAGGAGGATAAGGGAGAATGATGACCGTCATTTTGATAGTGAAAGCAGATCAATCTGGGTGAGTCCAAGGACGTAACAAATGAGATCATATTGGAGTACTGGCTACAAAGTGTTTAGTAGTGTTGCCTTTAATCCTTCATGGTTGCAGAAACCAGAGCCAGAATATCTTCCATGTAACCAAGAAGGGGGCATTCTACCACAGGATTCCCAGATTCTCAGAATCCTCTTATGTTTGGTTCCTTAGCTAATGAACTATTCACTAATGATAGATAATGCACACTCTAGCAAAGTACATCATTTTCTCTAACACACCAAGCATCACTTTTTACTGCCATATTTTATGTTTTTCTTCAATTTTAGACTTACTGACTCTCATTCTCTGTTATCTGAACAAAATCAAAATTGGTTACAAAGACTTATGGGTTGAATTACATATATATTCCAACCAAACACTGAGAAATTTTAACTCTTCTCCTATAGTTTATTTAATAATGGCAAAGATAAGAATAGGCATGATACCATCAAATTATACTACAGTGAAGCCTTTTGTTGAATAAAAAGGGTTTGCTCTCTCCATAGAATTCTTTCTTTGAATTCAGACTATTCACTCTGACCAGCTCATTACCTCTACGTCCAAGACTGCTTGTATCAGCATCAGTAGACAGAAGATTCATGGGAAAGCATGGCCCTACTATCCCTTCAGGCTCCGTGCACACTCACTACTTGCCAGCCTTCCTCTGTCTCCCCCAAACCTTCTAGGATCTGAAATATTTTATTCTTTGACTAGACTAGGAAGAAAACATGTCAGAGATAATACAGTTTCAATGCCTTACTACTGAAAAATATTAATCCTTAAACTTTTGAAGTTGAGATGCTTCAAAAAATAAACCAAGGAGTCTCTTCTTTATGATTTGTATTCCTGGGAGCTGGAGAGATGTCTCAGCAGTTGAGAGCAGACACACATACTAGTCCTGCAGAGAACTCCAGTTCTGTTCTCAGAACCCATGTTAAGTTACCACCACCTATAACTCCCAATCGAACATCTCTAGCTTCACTGGACATCTGCATTCACGTACACATACCCACACTCAGACACAGACACACATACATGTAATTAAAAATAATAAAAATAGATTTCAAATGTATTCTCTACTACAATACTAATTATAACCTAATGTTTTAACATTATATCCAGTTGCATAATTACTGTTTTCTGTTATTATTATCATTATTATTATTAGATATTCTCCTGTCAGAATGCAATGCCTATTGAAGCTGGACCTTGTTGTATGTGGTTACTTAATCAAGTATTTACTATTGATTAATCACACATATTCTAACAAAATGCATTTTTATCATGCCCCAGATAAATTGTACTTTAATTTTTCTTAAATCAATGAATCCTAAGTTAAAAATACAAACCTATAAAATACTTGTGCAAACAAGAAATGAAACTGTGGACCACAAGATGGAGAAGCTGAAATAGACTTGTGGTCAGGCTCTATTTCATTTTATATAAACAACATATTTTTGTAAATATAGAAATAAACACAAAATTCTATAGTATAGAAATAATAATAATACAAATAATTAAAAGATTGGCTAAAGATCTAAATAGAGAGTTCTAAAGAGAAGAAATAAAGATGACTAAGAAGCATCTTGTATATCCTTCCCTTCTCCCTTCAAGTTGAATACCCCCATTTTCTCCGTTTCCCCACTGGTAACATCAGTTTAACTTGAGAAGGTGGAACAGAGTTAGGGAGAGACAGGGGAGAGAAATAAATAAAGCTTAGGTGGTGTGAAAAGCCAGAGGGAAATGTATTAACTCACCTCCCCCCAAAAGTACACAAACAATAACTTAAAATGAGTGCATGTGTATACCTGAAGTTCATATAACAACATACACAGTGCCAGACAGGAGAAACTTCCCTTTGAGTTGTTGGTCAGGGTAGTCCAAGAGACTCCCCAAATAACATAGACTATTGACACAGTCTTTGATAACCTCCTAGAATTTGAAGGCAATTCCTTATTGCTGAAGACAAGAAACACTTTAGACACGGGACTTAGAGCAATGAAGTGGGAACTGACTGTAAGCCTCCCCGCTGAAGGCTGAAGTCTAGCTCTCATTGTTCTAGAGGATACTATGCAAGATGCTAAGGAAGAAGATCAATCAATGGTCCAACCCAGCTGTAAAGCCTAATAACCACAAAGACTGGCACAGCAAGCTATCTCTACTGGTTGATTTTCTTCTGCAAATTATGAGAATTTTATAGCTAGAGAAAATTTTAATGTCCAGAAAAGAGGAAGAAAACTTCTAAGAGTCTAAAACTAAATGTCTAAAAATTGACAAAGATTTGGCACTGACATTTCTCCAGAAAGATATACAAATAGTTCATAATCATAGAAAACTTTACTCAATATTTCAAATAACTGGTGAAATTCAAATTAAAATCTTGGTGATACAACCCCTCACAGTCATTAGACTAGAAATTTGTTAAAATTAAGCTTGAAAATAAGAGCTATTGTAAAGAATGTGGAGAAAGTCAAACATAATGCACTGTTGATGGATATACAAAATGGTCCAATTAATATAGAAAACAGAGTGTTTGTCCCTTAAGAATTTAAGAAACGGAATTACTATGTAATACAAGAACTCCACTTTTACTTATGCTTATATATTAGTCATAATAATTAAAAGTAAAGTCATAGAAATATATATAGATATATAGATATTGATATTCATGGAGGCACGATTCACAACTGCTTAAAGTAGGAAGCAAGTATGTCTTCACTGATGATAAATGGATATATATTTACTCCAAGGAGTAGTAATAATTCAGTCTTAAATTTGAAGATTCCAACACATGTTACATGGATGAACCTGAAGCACTTTGTATCATCTACAGTAAGCCAGACACAAAGGGCACTATTGGTCAAATGGTAATGGGTGGGAACTTAGTACTGCCTTTCAGAAATTTGGCACTGATTTCATTTATGTTTCATTGGCATGAATTAAATTCTCAATAATCAAGATATATGTTTAAAAGAGAATATAAACCATAGCATTAAAAACAAATAAAATGGTCACTTCCCCATGAACACCTTACTAATTTGCACCTCACACAGAAACCAGAATATATGATGCTATCACTTGTAAAAGTCTAGATGTGAAAGACAATAAGATGAATGATTTTTTCCTGCTCTTTGTAGCCTGGTTATTGTTCCCTGTACTAATGTCTTAAATGCTATTCTACCCAGAGATTATAACAGTGCTTTGAAATCCACCCAACAGAAAAAAAAAGATAGAACTTTATTTCCATATCTAAAATGTCATTGTTCAGATTGGAAAGGTCTAATCATTCTTTGTTTGCTTTAAAGTGTAAAAAAAAGTCTCCCTAGGTTAAGAGTGTAAAATGTCCTATGATTCACTCACTGTACAGCAACTCATTGTGTGTTGTCTTTCATCTGTTCAACCATTACATTACCTTTTCAGTGAATTAGCTTTTGCATTCTCAAATTCACATGTGAATACTCTTTGAAGAATTTTTTAGAAGGCTCATTGTCTCTGTGATTTTTCTAATCATTGTAAAATAAGGCTTTGCCACATTTCTTTCTGACAACTTTCTGAATCTAAAGAAAGGAACAGTATGAGCACATGCAGCTTTGTGGAATTATGATACTATTCTAGACTATTAACAATTATTTCCATTTTTTTCTAGCTTCAACTTTTGTTTTAAAACTGGAAATTTATCTAGAATTCATAAGTTATAAGGTGTTTTCATACACACACGTAAATTGTTAATGCATGTGAACACACATGCAAATATAAACACATACACATGATAAGTGATGGTATGATTAGATGTGAGACTATATCACTTTGATATAATTTCATAGTATTTTTGTGTATTGCCTAATTATCCAGAGTTCTTGCTTCCATAAATTCTACAGCAGCATTTATAAAGTCTCATTAATTATACCAACAATTTTATGGACACTAAGACACATTATATTTTAACAGGTAAATTTTTGTATTTAATTACTGAATGATATCTAATTATTTTAAATCATTTGATAGCAATCTTAGCAATGTATAATATTTTTTACCAGTTCAGAACATCCTAGACCTTAATGGCTTTGGCATTAATGTTTGGCACATAAGAAGAATATGGCACAACGTCACCCAAAGAGTCCATAGTGATAAAAGGGTCAATGAAGTCAGTACCATATTTGTGAGTCCCATTGTGCTCTCTGTCTTAAAATCTTAATTGCCATTACCCATTAATGTGAACTTATTTTGGAATAGAGTCTTTATTCAAAAGTAGTTAATTTTTTTTAAATTTATATGTTTGTGCGTGTTCCTGTCTTAGTTTATGTTCACTATGTGTTTGCAGATACCTGGCAAGGCCAGAAGGGGACATTAATACCTTAGAACTGGAGTTATAGGCATTTGTAGTTATGCGCTGCCCTCCGTGGGACAGCTAACGACTGTCTAACATGGGAGTCATTGTGGATTAGAATGGTGCAGGACTTACTACAGTGACTAAAATTGTATAGGAAGGAAAATGTTATGTATAGAATTTAGAAATGTAGGAAAATGGCATATGTGAACCGTGTGTCTGAAGTGCTGATTGCCAACTCCATGGGAAGCTAGGAGAGTATTGTGGGGCAGCATCTCCTTCAGAGTCTCCAGGAGGCAGCAGTGTTGAGACTTTGTTTTGAACTTCTAGTCCCCCAAACTGTGAGATACTGAATTTCTACTGCTAAAATTTATTATGTCTGTAGTCCTTTTGTACAGCAGCTTCAGCAAACTACAACAGATTGTCACGATGTAAAGGAGGGTGTGGTCATAACACATACCTGTACATGGTAAAGTGGTTTTTGAATTGGCTAGTGAGCACAACTGGAAGAAGTTTAAGGAACACCATAGAAAAATATAAGCTGCCCTGAAAATTCTATTCAGAGTAAAATAGGTGTGAAAGGCACTCTTAAGGTTTCATGAAAACAAGGAACAAGCTATTAGACAGAGAGAAAGTGAATCCCTGTATAAAGTGAAAGGAAAATTTGCCCTATTGTGGTTTACTATTGAAAAGAAAGTAGAATTTGTAAGCAATGAACTTGCAACTTTAGTTACTGAGATTTCTCGGCAAAATTTAGAGGATGCTAATGTCTTTCTTCTCGCTGCTCATAGCAGAGTATTGAAGATGGTAACCTGGAAAAGGAACTACAAAGAAAAATGAACCAGCACCAGTTGGTTTAAGAAGTTTTGATTATAGCCATGTAGCATGCCCTGTAAATAGATCAGGAGTTTGATTGGACAACAATCTAACAAAGATATCTGAGATATGACTTATGGTTCTCATCAGCCATCTTATCAGAAGCAAGTGTTAAATATGGAGTTATCCAAAAAGATTGCAGGGAAAAGATCTGTGGTTAGGAGTGTGTGTCAGAGGGGCTGGAGAGATGGGTCAACTATTAAGAGCAGTAGCTGCTCTTGCAGAGGACCCAAGTTCAAATCCCAGCACCCACATGGTGGGCAACAACCATCCTTAACTGTAGTTCCAGGAAATCTACCGCCTTCTTCTGACTTCCACGGCATTGCATGACAAGAGTGCACTTACGTACACGCAGGCAATACACTCATACAAATAAAATAAAAAGTAATAAATAAAATATTTATAAAAGAATGTGTGTCATCTTGACAGTCATGGAGGACTAAAAGGATTTAATTTTTCATACCAGAAGCAAACTGAAAGATTGACGGGAAAGGGAGAGAGATAGGAGAACATGAAGGAGGATGATTTCAAGCGTAGTTCCACAGATGAAGGCTAGGGAAGGCAGACCCACAGCTTCAAAGAGTAGAAAGAACAGATCCGTAAGCAACAGATGGTGAGTCTTGACGTTAAAGCTTAACTGAGCCGCCACTATTCATACTGCCTACTACTAAGCCCCTTATTCCTTCTACTTTCTCCATCGCAGAGTAAGAAAGTGCTACAAGTTTTCATGTACTGGAACTCTATGTCAAGTCTGATGCAGTCCCCTAGGAGAATATTAGCTCGTGACAGCACAGCCCTCATGCAGGAAAGCAGGGAACCCACATGACTCGTTTGATTCTTCCACCATGTGTGGGGCAGTGTGCCATCTATAAACCAAGAAACAGGTCTCATCAGCCTGTTGGTGACTTGACCTTGAACTCCACAGCTGCTGTAACAATGAGAAATAACCATGTAACATATGTAAGCTACCTGGGCGATGGCATGTTTTTATAATGGACCAAATTACACCAGTCATATATCTTTACCATTCATTATTGTATTTTAGACAGAAATAATGTGCAGTGAGGGTATGCAAAGCTACGGAAGGAGAATAATCTTGTCAAGATGGATCATAGTAGAATCTCACCTACTAGTGATTTCGATGATGAGATTGTGAATTTATGACTTGGCATTTAGATGCTGTTTAAGACTTAGAGTTGGTTCTGAGTTACACTAATATTTTGGAGGGTGTTTTGATGAGATGAATGCATTTTTTGCACATCAAGAATTATTATAATTCATAGATTGGACTGTTTTGAGTTGGAAACATGAGGCAAAGAGATACAAATTACAAAATAAAGCAGTTTGATTTACTTGAGATGTTTTTCAGTATGTTCTTGGTTATTACACATGAAATTTTTTGCTTAATACACAGCTTGTATATTATGTTAAACTTTGAATTTTATATTTTATAGAAACTAAAGAGCAATATGATTCAAATGAAAAATTGGACATATAAAGGCTTTATTCATGAGATTCTAATTTAAGTGATAAAGTGATTTAAATTGTGAGACATAACAATGTTTTAAAAGGTGTATTGTGGAAGGTTTTCACAAAAGTAGGTAACAGTATAATACTTTTTATTCATGAGATTCTAATTTAAGTGATAAAGTGATTTAAATTGTGAGACATAACAATGTTTTGCCTTAAGACAGCTAGAGTGACACAGAGTGATGCTACGTTCCAATCGGCTATGTGCTCTACTTTTCTTGAGTAAGCAATGAATGTCCTTAAAGATACATCTTCTCAGAGATTGTTACTGGGAGGAAAGACTTTTTGAGTTCATGTTTTAAGGATGACAGAATTCTTGACAAGTATTTTATCATTTGGGGAGTAAACCCAAAGAGATATATGTCTTTAAAATTTTTTATTGAATTTTGATATTTTCATACAATATAATTTGATGGCAATGTAATGTACTCTGCTGTATGTATATGTGATATATATATATATACTATATTTATCATATACTATATATATATTAAGGCTACAGAGTCCAATTTGTGTCTCACATGTCCTTCACATGCCCTTCAGTGTGGGTACATTCAGTGGAGCCTGGTTAATCCCCCAAGAGTCCCATTCTTGAAGGAGACATTCACTTCCCCTACTAACACAAACCACTGGCACAAGTTTCTTAGATTGGGTTTTGGTTTTTCACTTACTTCCTCTTGTGTATGTGGGATATTTTTTTTCTGGTTTGAGCTTGAATGAGACTTCTGTATGTTGTCACCATTTGTATGAGACCATATAAGTAACTGACCAGCTGTCAGAAAACCTCTTATTTCCTTTTGGACATCCAGGACTGCTGTCTCATGCATCCTTTTGTCCCCCTCTTCCACAATGATCCCTCAGCATTTGGAGGCAGAAGTTTGACATAGGCATCCTATTCAGGCATGAGCACTCTGCACCCTCTTGTTCTCTGTACTTTGGCCAGTTGCGGAGTTTTTTATACATCTGTTTCATAAAGAAATTTCTCTGATGAGAGTTGAGAGACAATCAAATTAAAGGTATCATCTGCATGGCCATTTATTAGCTTCCATACTTCTTTGGATATTCAAATTGAAATATGCATATCTAGAATTTAAAAGCTAGAATCAAGCTATGAGAGAAAGCATGTGGCATGTGTCTTTCTGGGTCTGGATTACTCACTCAGTATGACTGTTTCCAATTTCTTCCATTTACCTGTGAGTTTCATAATTTCATTTAAAAATATTTTATTATTTTTATTTTATGTTTATCAGTGTATTGCTTGCATGTATGTAAGCGCACCTGTGTCAGAAGAGGATGTCAAATCCCCTAGAACTGAAGTTACAGATAGTCATTAGCTGCCGTGTGGCTGCTAGGATTTGAACCCAGGTCTTCTGCAAGTGCAGCCAGTGCTTTGAACTGATGAGCCATCATTCCAGTCCCCATAATTTCATTTTTTAAGCACTAGCAAGAGTCAATTGTTCATATGTATCAAAGCTTCATTAGCCATTCATCAGTTGATGGATATCTAGGTTGTTTCCAATTTTTGGCTAATATGAAAAGGGCAGAAATGAATATGGATGAGCAGGTATTTCTGTAGTAGAGTATAGAATCTTTTGGATATATGCCCAAGAGTGGTATGGCTAGATTATATATATGGTAGATCAATGTTGAGCTTTTTGGGGAATATCCACACTGATTTCTATAGTGGCCACACAAGTTTGAATGAATATCAGCATTGGATAAGTAAGGGAAATTAGTAATTGGGGGGTGCAGATACAGGAGAGGGTATAAATATGATCAAAATATACTGTATGAAATTCACAAAATTCAATAAAAATGTAACAAAAAATTAAAAGTTTCCCTCTCTCCTCATCCTCACCAGCATTTGCTGTTGTTGTTGTCATTGTTTTTGTTGTTGTTGTTTTATCTTAGCCATTCTGAGTGGGATAGCAGGAAATCTCTCATTTTTTAACTGTGCTGGGACTGTTTGTTTTTTTTTTTTTTTTTTGCTGTTTAGTTTTTTGAGTCCTTTGTATATTGTAGACTCTAACTCTCTTTCAGAAGTATAGTTAGTAAATACTGTTTCCCATTCCATAGGTTGCCTCTTTACCCAAATAACAATATCCTTTGATGCCCAAAACTTTATAGCTTTATGTGGTCCCATTTCTCCATCACTGGATTTAATAGATGCATTATAAGAGTACTGTTCAGAAATTCTTTTCATTCTTCCAGGTTAATTCTGCTGTCCAGGTTAATCAGAACCATTTGTTAAGCATGCCGTATTTCCTCCAGTGTGTGTATTTGTGTCTCCTTTGTCTTCAGTCATATTCCATTGATCTATAGCTCTGTAGTGTAATTTGAGATCAGGAATGGTAATGCCTCCAGGAAGTTTTTGATTGTTCAGGATTATTTTTGGTCTCCTGGGTTTTTCTGTATTTCCATATGAAATTTGAAGATTTCAATTTCTATGAATTTTTTTTTGAATTTGGTTTATCATTCAGCACTCATCAAATAAACTTCTTTTTTCAACAGATGGAGACAATTTCAGAGTTCCATAACTGGCAAATGCAGAGAGTAAGTATCTATGATGTGTCCAGCCCTAATGTGCACAGCTACAATGGAATCTCTACACCCAAGGTTTATGGAACATGGCAGGACAAAGAATAGAAAGAATATTAATGCACCTCTCAGCTCTCAGTGATGGATTTTAATGGCATTTTAATGCAATGAATTTGTGGATTGTTTTTGGTAGAATGGCCATTTTCATGATATTAACCACACCTATCTGTGAACATGGGAGGTCTTTCCAATTTCTGGTATATTCAATTTCTTTCTTAAATGTTTAAAAGTTTTTGTACAAATTTGTCACTCCCTTTGTTAGATTAATTCCTAGAAATCTTACAGATTTTGAAGCTATGATGAATGGGATCTTTTCCCAGATTTCTTTCTCAGTGTTCTTGTTACTGGTATATAAGAAGGTTACTGATTTAGGGGTGTTAATTTCATATTCTGATATCTTTAGGAGTTTTCTGATGAAGTCTTTAAGGTCTTTTATGTACAGAATCATATCATTTGCAAATAAGGATATGTTGACTTCTTCCTTTCCAATTTGTATCCCATGCATCTTGTTTGTCGTCTCAATCTAGCTAAGACTTTAAGTGCTATATCAACAGGAAGGGAGAGAGTGGACATTCTTGTCTTGTTCCTGATTTTAGTGGGAATTCTTTGAGTTTTTCTCTATTTAGTATGATGTTGGCTGTGAGCTAATGGTATATTGTCTTCATTATGTTGAGATATTAACCTGTTGTACCTAGGTTCTTCATGACATCATGAATGGATGCTGGAGTCTTTTCAAATGTCTTTTCTCTTATTAATGAGATGACCATGTTGTTTCTGTTATTGAGTCTATTTATGTGCTGAATTTTATTATTGATTTACATGTATTGGACCATCTATGCATCACTGGAATGAAACCAACTTGATCATGGTTGATAATCTTTTGGATGTGTTCTATATTTTGGTTTGTATGTATTTTAATTGCAAATTTTTGCACCTATGTTCAATAGAAAGATGGGTCTATAATGTTCTTATTTTGTTGAATCTGTCTGGTTTGTTATTAAAGTAATACTGGCTTCATAAAATAATTTGGGAGTGTTCCTTCATTTTCTATTTTACAGAATAGTTTGAGGAACATTGATATTAGCTCTTCCTTGAAGTTTGGTAGAATTCTGTACTGTATTCATCTGGTTCTAGGCCCATTTTATTTGGGAGATTTCTTACTATCTCATTGGTTATTACTGGTCTGTTTAAATTTGTTAGTTCATTTTGATATAATTTTAGTAGGTTATAAATACCTAGAAATTTATATGTTTGTTACATTGTTCTAGTTTAGCAGAATGTAGATATTTAAAATATGTCCTTATGATTTCCTGAGTTTTCTCTGGGTAAATTGTAATTTTTTTCCATCTCTGAGTTTGTTGATTTGGGTCGCTTCTCTCTTTGGTTAATTTAGTTAGCTCGTTCATCTTGTTTGTATTTTTGAATAATGAAATTTTTGTTTCACTGATTCATTGTATTGTTTCTATTTCATTAATTTCAGGCTTGGTTTTGTGTATCTCTTCCTGCCAACATTTTTAGGTATTGCTTGTTCTTGGTTTTCAAGACTTCGAGGTGCATAATTAAGTTATATGGAATGTTTCCAATATTCTGGTGTAGGCACTTAATGTTATAAATTTTCTTCTTAGGATGCCTTCATTGTGTCTCATAGGTTTTTGTATGTTGTGTTTGAATTTTAATTCAATACTAAGAACTTTAAAATTTCCTTCTTGATTCCATTTCATTCAGTAATGTGTTAACACGCACAAATTTGTTTAGTTTTCCCCATTTTTATTCTTCTTGATATCTAGCTTTATTCCTTTGTCTTGTATAGAATACAAGATGGTATTTCAATTTTCATAAATGTGTGGATATTTTCTTTGTGTGCTAATAAGTAATCAGCTTTGGGAAAAGTCCATGGGCTACTGAGAAAGCATGTTATTTGGTGTTTGCGTGGGATATTCTATAGATAATTGTAAAGTCCATTTTATTTATGGTGTCACTAATTCCCAGGGTTCTTGAATTAGTTCTTGTCTAGCTGACCTATATATTTGTCACAGTGTAGTATTTAAGTCACCCACTTTAATCACAGTGTTGAAGTTAATGTGAGATTTTAGAGCTGATAAGGTATAGTTTATTTAATTGGATGCCACTATGTGAGGCACATATATGATTAAGATTGTAATTTCTTCTTGGTAGATTTCTCCTTTAAGGGTATAAAGTGACGCTTCTGTCTCTTCTGACTAATTTTAGTGTGAAGTCTATTTTATCAGGTGTTAGAATAGACATACCTGCTTGTTTCTTCTTCCCTTTGTTTAGAATATCTGTTTCTATCCTTCTACTCTAAAGTGGTGTCAAATGTTAGTGAGGCATTTTTCCTGTAGGTAACAAATGGATTGAACATTTTTCTAATCCAATCACTTAGTACATGCCATTTTACTTGAGAGTTGAGACTATTAATAGTAATGGTTATAACTGACTGATGTTTATTAATTCCTGTTATTTTTTTAGTGCTGTTCACTTAAACCTCTTTAGGTCAACTGTTCTGGGATAATCTATTCTTTGTACTCTCTTGAGTGTTTAACCTTCTCTTCTGACTGAACTATTCCGTTGAATATTCTCTGTAGAACTGCCTTTGAGGATATAAATTTCTTGTCTGGATTTTTGTCATGGAAATTTTTTTCTCCTTCAATTGAAATGGATAGTCTTGCTTGGTATAGTAGTCTGGGTTGGATTCTGTGTTATTTCATGACTTGTATGAAATTGATCATGCCCTTATGGCTTTCATAGTCTTTTGAAAAAAGCTGATTTAATCTTATATATGATTTAATATTTTTCTTTTACAGTTTTCAATATCTTTTTTTAAATTTTGCTCTGTACATTTAGTCTTTTGACTAATTGTTATTATTATATGATGTAGGGAGCTTCTTTCCTGGTCCTGTCAACTTGGTGTTCTGTATGCCTCCTGTACCTTGATAAATATCTCTTTCCCTAGATTTGGGAAGTTTTCTTATCTGATTTTTTTAAAAACAATTTCTGTACTGACCTGGGTTTCTTCTCCTTTTCCTTTGCTTATGAATTGTAGATTTGGTTTTTTACAGAGTACCGGAGATCTTGCATATTCCACCCCTGAGTTATCTTAGATTTTCTTTGACTGTGTAATACATTTCCCCAAGCTTTCTTCAAGAGCTGATATTCTCTGTTCCAGTTCCTCCACTTCCTTTTGCCTCTTTCATCTAAGCTTTTAAGTTTTGGTTCAAGAGTTTTTTTTTTATTCCAAGTTTTATTTCAGATTGGCTTTTTTCAGAGATTCTATGTCTTTACTGAATTCTAATTTCATGGTTTGAATTTTTTAGTTATTTTATTCAAACGTATGTGTTTTCATGATCTTCAGTCAGTGTTTATTCATATCCTCTTTGAGTTCCATGGTCCCATTTATAAGGGCTATTATGAAATCATTGCCTTGTACATCCACTAGGTTGTTGTTTTCAGGGCTATTATTGTCTCTACTAGGCATATTATCTAATGCTGCTGCTGCTGCTGTTTTGGTGATACCTAGGCATAGCCACCCACACTTTACTTGTGTGGTTCTTTTTTTTGGTATTGGTATATAATGTGGTCTTTGTTCAATGTTCATTATATCTGTTTTTACTGTTTCCCCAACTTGTCAAGTTATGACCCAGTTGAGTAGTGCTGAATTCTTTTGGGGGCCACTTTATATTGATGTACAAATGGGGTGAAAGAAAGGGCCTGAATCAGCTGCAGATAGGTGTGATTTTTGAGTTGATATTCCAGGATCACAGAGTGGCTGCTATGCAAACAGTTTGACTCATAGGCTAGGGTGAGAGCTTGAGGTCTAGAGCACAAAGAGCTCAGAAGGTTGGGCACAAGAATGTCTCAAGAATGGGAGCTCAGCGCTGCAAGTGTGGGGTGTGGAAGGAACCCTGTGACCCAGTCTGTGTTGAGAGTTAAACTGCAAATAATGATTCACTCTGTCTGGAGGGGACAGATCTGGAATGAGATAAGATTCCTGTCACCCAAGAAAGTCTGAGAGCAAAGATTGGAGGGCACAGCAGAGTCTCAGGGATGGAGATGAAGACTGCAGATCTGTGGTGAGGAAGGATCCTGGAGACCCAGGCTAAGAGTTGAGATGGCTGAGGGTGACTCACCTTGCGAAGACTAGAGGGGTGCACGGATCTGGTATGCGATAGGATACCTATGATTCAAGGAAGTCTGAGATCTAAGATGGCAGGGTGCTAGGGAGTCCCGGGAATGGAGTGCAGGACTGCAAGTTTAGAGTGGGGAAGGAGTCGTGTTTATAAATCTTAAATAGCACTTATTTTTATTTTAATTACACATGTATCTGACCTGATGAAATAAATGTTGCCTTCAAAATAATGACCATATTATTTGGCACACATGTAATTGATAGAAATTGCACACATGTAGAGAAAACACCACAAGATGTCACAGTAGAGAGGATGCCATCTGCAAGTTAAGGGAGAGGGGCTTCGAGAGAAACCAAATCTGTCAGCACATTAAGCTTAGAATTCTAGCTTCTAGTGTTGCTCAGGCCACCAAGTAAGTCTTTGGTATCTTTTCATGGCAGTCTGACTCATATACAGAAAAGCCTGTGAGCTATTTGAGTAGACAGAGGGTAAAGCCAAGAACAGCAAGTGAAGAGACTGGGAAAACACATAGAGTTAACACTGTATGCACCTCTCCAGATTAAGGAGCTTGAAGTTTTTCCTAGAGGTGAGTGGAAGCTTTTGAAGGATTTTAAGGGCAGGAATGGCAGAATCATGAGTGTCTCCTGAGTAATAAGATAAAAGGCATGCACCACCATGCTCGGTTAATATTTTGGGATTTTGGGGATTTAAATAAATTTAGAATAATTTTAGATTTACAAATTAATCAGATCATGCAAGAGTTCTCATAAGCTCCATATGCAAATTCTACAAGTCTCACATTGTACTAGTACAGTATATTACGTCAAATTAATGATGCAATATTAACACTACAGATGCATGTCAGGATTCTTTAATTGTTTTCTCTTGTATTTCTGTTCTAATATCTCATCTAAGGTACTTCTTTGGGTTTCTCACAATGTAACCTTTTGCTCCTCATGGTAATGACATTTTTCTCAAACCTCCCTTGATTTTAATGACCTTGACAATTTTGAGGAATATTTTGTAAAATATTCCTGGATTTTTATTGTCCCCACAATTGTACAGTCGTTTTATGGAGGAAGAGCACAAAGACACATTCTCAGGTTGTGTGTCTGGATTATTCATCATATCTCAGTTTTACATGCTGTTTCCTGAATCTGACTATAACTTTATTTATATTTACATTTTTGAGGGTAGGTTGATTATTGTTCTTTAGTTCTAGTATATTTGAAATTATAGCTTGATTATATTTAAGTTATATATACTGGACTGGAATATTTATAATTCAGAAATACTGTAGAATTTCTATAGCAGCAAATAATTTTAACTGAATTCAATTCAAATAAGTGAAAATAAGAATTGGTTAAATAAATTAAAGCCCTATTGATCAATAGAATACAATATGTGAACATTAAGTATTATGATACAAATACATTTTTATTGACAAAGTTAGGATAACATATTATTTGTTTAGAAAGAAGAACGGATTTCAAGACTGAGGACATGATATAATTCCATTGATTAGATTGCAGAATGTAAATATAATTGTTCCTCTGCATGCATAGACAGGTTCCAGGACCCCCTGTATATGCCAAATCAGCAGATACTACTTATTTTATAGCAAATGATGTAATGAGGTTGCATTTGCATTTGATCTGCACATATTCTGTATGCTGTATGGACTGTGTATCATGCCTAATAAATGTCAGTGATGAGAAGCATTTGTTGCTGTATTGTGCACATAATAATGACAAGAAAATGTCATGAATGTTCAGCACATGCAAAAAAAATTCAGATATTTTCAGTATGAATGGTTGAATACACCGATGAGAATCACACAGTTATAGAGTCTGAACTGCATGTTTTGTTGAATGTAGGTATGTGAGTTCATGTGGATATATGCTAGAGTGAAAATGAATTTTATTAATTAATTTGAGTGTTTCAGTTATTTTCTATTAAATTGTTTTAGCCTGTTCAGTGAAATTGCTAAAAGTTCATTGAAAATAAATTCAATTCCAGCATGTAATTTAAGTACACAACATATTATTTGAAATTGTATTTTATAACTATCACAAGACCAAGTTCTGCTTGAAATTTATTACACACCTTTTCCTATAAATGTTAAAAATATTCCCACATTCATTAGCAGAAAACTCTACTGGTGAAGGAGAAATACTAAGGACTCATTCAATAAAATTGTTTCAGTAAATTTTCCCTTTCCCACCCTCACTCAGGGTCTTGTGGTTCTGATGCAGATTGACGAATTGACATAAGTCATTCTGTTTGGATTATTTGTATTTTATATGAGGTCTGGGAAATGGGGTGACTTACAGAGACATGGGTTCTCAATAGGCTTATATTTGGAACACCCGCCACCAGTTTGTCCCACCCTGTGGTCTCCATCAGCTTTTGGTGATGCCTGGCCCCGTGGGCACTGATTCACCAGTCAGAGTGCTCATCTCATCCCTGGGAGCTGTCTAGCCCTGCCGTTTGCCACGCTCTGTTCCAAAAATGGTACCTACCCCATTCACAGCTTTGCTCAAAAGTCTACACCCAAACATGAATCCTGTGGCCCAACAGCCACACTAAATGGGGAGAGAGAGGCCTTGTGCTTTTCCCAACTTATATAGCCATAGCCCTTCCCTTTAATGGGCTTGACTCCTTCCACAGAATGTGGGAGGCGGTGGGACCATGGCTGGTCAGAGGGAACTCAGGGTCACAGTTGTGAACATCTAATCCTCACATGCCAAATGGAATAAGAAAAAATGAATATATAGGAAAGCCAATCATAAATTACTTACTTGTATAAAAATCCTATATATCAAGGTAATTCTATTTATGTTCAGTGATTAATTTGTAAAATCAAAGTAGAATTTTCCTTCTAAGTAATATGAAATTATTTAAGTAAATGTATTTTGTGGCTTTTCTTCGAGGTTATAATTTTAGAGATTTTATCAAAAGTCAGATGTTTAAGAGTCCAAAGACCTATTGAAAACACTAATACAATGTACAAATGAGTGCATGTGTATAGCTGAATGTTATATAGCAAAAAACACAGTACATAGCTGAATGTTACATAACAAAAAAATAATAATAGTAAGTGCCAGACAGGAGAAACCTCATTTCAAGTTGTTGGTCATGGTGGTCCAAGAGACATCTAAAATAACACGGGCTATTATCACAGGCCTTGATTTCCTCCCAAAACTTGAAGATGAGACCTTACTGCTGAAGACGGGCCATATTTTGAACACAGGACTTAGAGCAAAAGAACTGGAACTTACCAGGAAACCTCCTCCCTAAAGACAAGCTCTCATGCTTTCGTAGGATTCTATGCAAGCTCCCAAGGAAGAAAACCAGTCAATGGTCCTATCTAGCTGCAAACTCTAATAAACAACAATGACTGGCCCAAGAAACTACTGCTATTGGTGCAGTAATGGCACTTCTCTCTTGGAAGTAATCAAAATCCATCTAATTGGAATTAAAACTCACTCAATGGGAGGGGACTTATGTGTGGTATTATAAACATAGCCAAATACACATTGCTAGAAAGGTCATAGACCCTAGAGAAAAATCTATTTTTGCCAAATTCCCAGGCCAACATAATTTCTTACTGTAATCTAAATATGTGTCCTTATATTTACAGACAATTTTACCTCTCATAACTCATCAAAGAAACTTCTTTTTGAAACTAATGGAGACTAATATAGAGTTCCATAACTGGTAAAATGCACAGAATAATTGTCTGTGAGATGCTTAACCCCAAGTGATACATTTTCAATGCAACCTCTACACATAAGATGAATGAATCTTTTAACTCTCAGCAGCAAGATTTCCTTATGCAGCAGAAGGTGATTGACACAGAAGCCCACAACTGACTAGTGTGTAAGGAACAACAGACTACAGAATGCTCATTCTTGAATAGGACACCTATTTTAACTTCTGCCTCCCAGAGCTCAGGTATAATTTCAGAAGTGGGAGCAGAAAGATTGTAAAAGGAAGAGGTGGTGGATGACCACAAGGAAACAGAGTTTTCAAGATAGCTGCTCAGTTACACATATGAAGTCAAGGTAATGGTGACAGCATGCATAAGTCCCATGCATGTCAAACCAGACAAAATCCCAAAATAGATATGAAGGTGTGGGTAAGAAATTCCAACCCATCCTTAGAAACTTTTGGCAACCCATGGCTGCTGGGAGGAGGAAAAACAGATTATTACAAAGATGGGAATCTTGGTAAGTTGACCAGGCTCCAATGGATGCCCTCATAATATTTTATAGATGATGATAATAGATATATGATGATAGATGACAGATAGATAGATGATAGATAGATAGATACATAGATACATAGATACATAGATTGATTGATTGATAATAGAGAGATAGATATAGATAGATAAATAGCTATAGATAGCAATAGATATAGAGTAGATATAGATATATAGATGTAGATATAGATATATAGTGGCATACATTGAATTGGGCAGAGGGCCATGGGAGTTAGTGCAGATGTGGGAGGGTTACAAATATCATCAAATTATACTGTATGAAAATCACAAAAATTCAAAAAAAATTTATTTACTATTTTATTTTGTGTGTATGAGTGTGTAATGCCTGAATGTATGTGGGTGCACCCATGCCATTCAAAGCCCACAGAGAACAGAAGAGGGTGTCAGGTCCCCTGGAGCTGGAATTAGAGATGGTTCTTAGCCACCATGTGGGTGCTGGGAACAGAACCAAAGTCCTCTGTAAGAGCAACCAGTGCTCTTAACCACTGGACCATCTCTCCAACCCCCATTAATAAAATTTTTAATTAGTAATAAAAAATTAAATTAATTAAATAATAGTTAAATAAATAATTATAAAATAATTTTAAATAAATCTAATTTATTTTCATTAAATGAAAATTCACCATTCCTGGGTGGGTGTGGTAAGGCATGCCTTTAATCCCAACACTTGGGAGGCAGAGGCAGAAGGATCTCTGTGAGATGGAGGCCAGCCTGGTCTATATTGCAAGTTGTAGGCCAGCTGAGGCTACAGGGAGACCTTATTTCAAAAAGATCAGAGAAAAAAAGAATTCATTATATTTGTACTAAAATACAAAATAGATACTACTTCATAAAAAGGTATCCATACCTTATTTGCACTGACCACCATGAACAAACTAGGCATAGGGGATACACAATGTGGATTATAGTGCAGGGTTTTGAATACTTATCATAAAAGTAATGTAAAAGTCATATGTCTTAGACTGAGGAGTTGTTTCACCAGGTAAAGCATTTGCTAAGTGAACATGAAAACCTAACTTCAGATCCCCAGAACCCAATTAAAATTGAACATGATAGAATGTGTCTAGAATCCTGCCACTCTGGAACTCACTGAATGCTCACAGACCAGTTGGCCTGGTGTACGGCTCACACCTGAGGTTGTATTCTGACCTTAACATGTGTATGTTAGGCAGCGCAAGCCACACTTATAAACATGAAAGCACACACAGACGCACACAGGTATTTTCACACACAAAGATTAAATATATAGATGCATATTAAGGCACAGTACTTACTGAAAAGTCTAAATACTTGTGACTCAAAATTTTGTGAATGTCATGAAATAAAGTGCATGAAGTCCAAAAATCATACCTGATCTTGGCCAGAATGTCACTGATACTGGATTTCTGCTTTACTGTTTAGAAATAGACTAACTACAAATAGCCGCTCTTCATCTTGATTCTTATATCTAGATAAACAATCACTTAATAATGTTTTCTGAGAGAAAAAAGTATTATGGCAAAATAATTGCCTCATAAAGGATAATAAGCCTTGAAAAATAAACACTTTAATTTATGGTTTGGAATTTTTGAGTTCTGTTTTGAACACATTAATTTGTATTTAGAATCAAACTTACCTGTTATTCTGTCTCTTAATTTCTTTCTTCATAATATGTTTATTGAATCTTTGAGAATTTTACACAATATATTTTGACTCTCCTCAGAGCCGTACCCACCTCCCAATCACCCACATTTCTTGTCTTTTTATGTATTTTTAAAGACAACTGACTCTAACTGATGTTCCCAAAATATTCTTGGATGTAGGTGTACCTCATGGAGCAATGTCAACCAGCCCAGCATTATACCTTAAAGAAAACTCTCTCTCTCTCTCTCTCTCTCTCTCTCTCTCTCTCTCTCTCTCTCTCCAGCCACCACCAAAAGCTTCATCTCTTGATTTTCAGTAGTTCTTCAGCTTATACCTTCATGTCCACCTCACCCCTTTATGCATTGTTTTTGCCTGGCTTGGGTTTGCATAAGCCTTGTGTGTGCTGTCATAACTTCTGTGGGTTAATATGTGCAACTGCCCTGTTGTGCATGGAAAACACTGTTTTCTGTGTTCACCCACCACCTCTGGCTCTTACAATCTTACCACCTCCTCTTCTTCAACACCCCCTGAATCTTTAGGGGAGAGGTTTGATATAGGTGTCCCATTTAGGGCTCAGCACTCCACACTCTCATAGTCTCTGCATGTTGACCAGTTGTGTATCTCTGTGGTGCTCTCCATGTGCTGCAAAAAAGAAGTTTCTTGGATCGGAGTTCAGTGATTCACTAATCTACAGGTTTAATGATAATTTACTGGGAGCCAGCTAAGCAATGTGTTCATTTAGCAGAATAACAGAGGAGCATGTTTTTGCCTAAGGCTTACAACCTGCTAGTTTCAGGATTTTGGTCAGATAACAGTACTAGGTAATGTGTTCATCTTGTGAAGTGGGCCTTAAACCCAATCAGAAAGTGGCTTCTTTTTAAAAAAACATATTTTATTTATTATACTTTTATTTTTACTTTATGTGTATGCACATATTGCCTGCATGTAGGCAAGTGCACCCATGTTGTGCAGTTCCCACTGAGGTCAGAAGAAGCCGTTGGATCCCCTGGAACTGGAGTTTCAGGCAGTTGTTAGCTGCCACGTGGGTGATGGGATTCAAACCTGGATCTTCTGTAAGAACAGCCACTGTTTTTAACTGCTGAGCCATCTCTCCACACCAGAAAGTGGCTTCTTGGTCCATCAAAAATCTCTTAGAGCTCATAAGCACTTTCGGCATTTTTAATTGAATTTTTTACAATTTCATGCAAAATATTTTTATCATATTTAGACTCCCTCCCCAATTTGTACCCTTTTTCATCCTCCCTGAATTTCATGTACTGTGTCATATATATGAAAGCCTAGCAAGTCAAATTTGTGTCCCCAAATAACCTTTGATGTGGGTCAATACACTGGAGCCTGGTTAACCTATCTACTGCCACATCTTTAAAGAAAACCAACTCTCTCAGCCATTATCGGTTGCCAATGGATCCTCAGCTAAAATTGAGGTTTCTTTCCCAATTCCTGACTTCTATGCTGTGATCTGTCTGACTTGATATTATGCTGGTCTTCTGTGTGCTGTCACCATTGCTCTGAATTCATATGAGTAACTTTTTAGCTATCTGGAAAGCTCTGTTTCCTTGTAGCCATCCACCACCTCTGGGTTCAACGATCTTTCTGCTCCTACTGCTGTAATTATCCCTCAGCCTTTGAGGGCAGAAGGTTGATACAGGTGTCCTGTTCAGGAATAAGCAGTATGTAGTATTTTATTCTCTGTACTTTGCTGAGTTCTGGCTCTCTGGTTTACTCACCTCTGCAAAAGGAAGTTTTGTTGGTGAGAGTGAGAGATGTAGTAAGATTATTAATAATCCTGGGGCTGGAGATATGGCTCGGTGATTAAGAGCTCTGGCTGCTCTTGCAGAGACCCAGGTCCGATTCCTAGCACCCACATGGCAGGTAACAACTGTCTGTAACTCCAGTTCCAGGGGAATCAAATAATCTCTTCTGATTCCTTGGCACTGCACCACTCAGGTGCTCTTACATACATGCAGGCAATACACTCATACACATAAAATAAAAGTAATAATGAAATGTTTAGTAAAAAGAATATTAATAATCTGTTATGTAATCACATATTTTTGAAATTCAGATAGGCATATATTTTCCTGTAGTCAAAAGTACAACATGATTATACAAATAGACAAATTATAATCTTGGATAAAATTGTGCAGATAAACATATGCCTTTGAATTATGTTTTTAACTTTGTCCTCGTGGTCATAAAGATCATGACTTATTGTCATATCCCTAGACAAATATAATTTCTGACTGAATATGTATCCCTTTATTTAGAGACAAGTGTATCCATCATTACTTATCAAAAAAAGCTTCTTTTTGCAACAGATTGAGACTATCACAGAGTTCCACAAGTAGTCAAGCACAGGGAATAAGTGTATGTGACATGTCCAGTCCTAAGACGCACATCTAAATGCAACCTTGACACCTAGGGCTCATGGAACATAGTGGAATAGAGGGTAGAGATTATACAATGCATCTCTTAACTATGGCCAGCAAAGCTTCCTCATGCAGCAGAGGGTGTTTAACACAGAAAAGCAAAAGTGGACAAAATATAGAAAATAAGAGTCTGCAGAGTGCGTGCTCCTGGATAGGACTCCTATATTAAACCTCTGCCACCCAGGGCTCAGGGACCTTTGTGGAAGAAAGGGAGGAAAGGCTGGTAAGAGGCAGGGTGGAGGATAACCATAAGGAATTAGAATTTTTCTAGTCATCTGGGACCTTACGTGGACTTACAGAAATGGTGATGGTATGCACAAGACCTTTGCAAATTCACACCAAGCAAAAAACCAGCATAGACGTGGGGATGGGGATAAGAAGCCCCAACTTTAGCTGAGGAACCGTTGGCAGCTGATCACTGTTGGGTGAGCGAGAGCTGGTGTTCCTTAAGGTAGTCATGCTAGATAGGCTGACCAGGCTCCAGTGGGTGAACCCACATGGAGGGGAATATTGGGACACAAATTAGGCTCAATAGACCTTAACATACATGATAGAATGCATGAATTCTGATGGAATGGCTATGGGGTACAGATATAGAACAGTCTAAATGTGATTAAGGTTTTATATGAAATATACAAAAATTCAATAACATTGTATTTTAAAGTGGTCAGCTTCCTGTCTGGCAGAAAATCTGCCTCCGTTGTTGGTTGGAGTATACAAATTGGATTTTTTTTCTCTTTTGTGACATCTGAAGGGTTAGTTCTGGGACTCATGGCTTATGACTGCTATGTGGCATGAACCATCCATTTCACTACCCTGTACTCATGAGTCAGAATGTCTGCCTGTCTTCAAATTGCTGGGACCTTTTCGGATCTCTTGATGATTCAGATGGTGGCAGCCCTGAGTCTGCCCTACTGTGGCTTAAGGCATGTGCAAAACTTCTTCTGTAAGGAGCCAGCTTTATGGAAACTGATCTGTGCAAACTAATCTCTTTCACACCCTGATCTTTGCATGCTGTATTTTTATGCTTTCCTTTCCCTTCTCTATCATCATGATATTCTGTGCTCATATTCTAGGGGCTGTTCTCTATATGATCTCCGTTCAAGGCCCCAAAAGGCTCTGGCCACCTGTTCCTACAGCTTAACTGCTGTCTCTCTCTTCTATGGGGCAGCCAGCCATTTTCATCTACTTGAGGCCAAGGAAATACTGGGCTCCTAATGATGACAAAGTGATCTCTGTCTTCTACATAGTCCTTACTCCTATACTCAACCACTTCATTTATAGGCTGAGGAACTGGGTGGTGATGGGGTTACTGAGGAAGGGATTGAACCGCTGTAGGATTGGCAGCCAAGCTGGCAAAGCCATGGTCTAGTGCCTGGTGGGGTACCTGCTGGCTGTATCACAAAACTACCTTTCATGAATGTCTGCTTCCTTATGAATAAATGAGAATCATAACACTGGCCCTTCCTCACAGGTATTAGGGATCATGTTACATAAATCTTAGACCTTATGAGGGAATAATGCCTCACCGTTAGTTGTTATAGATTGTTTATAACACCTTGGAATTAAATTACTGTTTCTTTTTTTAAATAAAAAAATCAGAAAAAATGTAGTTATTTCATACAAATCCTAATAGAAAACACTTCAAAAGTACTTATGGTATTGTGTTTTATGCATATTTTCTAATCTTAAACTTACATAAAATAAAAATAATAAAATATTAAAAGAAAGCAAGTTGAAATGAAACTAGAGTAACTATTAAGTGGTGAACCCAGAACTTAGACTCGGAAAACCTAGCTAATTAGAATTCAGTTCTGAAGCTGGATTTTCTATGCTCTTGGCGAACTGTATCATTATTAGATCCTGGGTAAGAATGAAAAGCCCCTTGCTTGAAGTCTACCATTCTGCACAATATTGGCAGATTTGGTATTAGCATACTTTCCCACTCTGCATCGGATTGCTTAACTCATTATACAGCAAAACTACTCTCAATAAATCGTAAATGGATTGGCAAATAAAAACTATGTTAGGTGCCTGTTAGAGTAGCTAATTCTTTCTGTTAAGGAATGAAACAGATTAAATCTACATTCTTGGAGAATAACACAGTTTTTAAATAGTGTAGGCTAAAAAGAATAATATAAAATAAAGTGTACCTGAATTAAGACAGCTGACCTAAAATGAGAAGAATAGTTGAAGTAATTTGCAAATACAGCAGACACTCCTAAAGGCAGTGAATAAACCATATGCATATACTGTATGTTTTCCTCAAATATTAATATTTTTATTCTTATTTGTATTTCAATATAATTGACAAAGGCTTATGGTATCTTTCAATTATAATTTTACCCAAATGCAAAACATAATAGTGTGTACATTTTGGTGGGGGGCGGGAAAGAATCTGGTGTGTAGAAAATAACTTTGTCTTACACAGAGATTTTTGAATAGACTTCCTGACACAAAAACTTCACACAGCATTTTGAGACGTCTGGAAGAAGAAAACTCATATTTTTCATACTACTAGAAAAATTTTTCATTAGTTAAACCATATGTTCTGGCTTATTCAGCTTATTCCTTCAAAACTAAATATTACAAAAGGTGCTTGAGTAGATGGAGTAGGAGTGTCTAAAGCAGAAATTGTTTGAGGAGAAATTAATTTTTACCTTGTCCTTCCTAAATCTACAAATTATGAAAAATCCCTGCATAGAACTAGTACAGTGCTCACAGTACTGTAATGTTGACTCTTTGTGGGAGTTTGACGTGTTTCCATTCATTTAGTAAAATTCTGTACATTTATATTTCATTTATTTAATTTCATTTCAGAATATGAGTCAGGTAAAGTTGGATTTTACATTATTAGTTGAATGTAATGAAATTTTGACACATCTTGAATAGTCATTCACATATCAATAACAGTTTCTAATGAACCGTGTGGGCTCCTAGTGCAGAATATTAGCTCTGTAGTTCAGCGCTTACACAGATGGATTTGAGTGTAACACTGATTAGGGTGCGTGCCAAGCTTTATCTCTTTATGATACAAACTTCAGTAGGCAGCAATATTCAAAAGCTGTTTCAAACTAAAAATCATGATAAAAGAGATCAGTTATAGAATATGACACAGTTAAGGGAAATATTATGCAATACTGAAGTTTACAAAACAAATTACAGCAAGAAGCCATCAATAATATGGGAATTGGAACAGAAAAGGAAGAAGGGGAAGAATGGAATGAAGAAGCAGGTTCCGGATGACAGGCCAAATGCAGCTACTGTAGTACTGGAGAGATGTCAGCACCTAAGACATCTCAATGCAGGAGATGGAAAGAAAAAAAGTCTATGTATTTTCTCATGTGTTCTAATCTACAATGGGGTCTTCTGATAGAACTCTACCAAAGGGAACTGATAAGGGAGATGTGTTAAATTATACAAGTATTAAGGGAAAATCAGAGTAAAAGCAACAGATAATAGGTATAGATAGAGAAAAACAAACTGATTAATAAGTACTTTACGTACTTGTCTCACGGAGCATCAGTTAACAGGGATATAAAATAAGAGCATTGTAATTCCTATATGCCAGAGCTGTAAAGATCAAATAAAATTGAACCATTAGAGACAGAGGCTTCCCATGTTAGGTGTTCAATAAAGGTGAGCAAAAGCTTTGATCCCAAGACAGAGGCAATCTTTCTTGCTTTTCATATTCTGTATTCGACTAAAATATTGTAAGAAATTAAAAAATTCTCTGAAGTTGTTATTAAAAGTAAAGGACTAAAGGTTAATTACAACAGCAATAGATTTTAACAATATTTTGGCACTGTAGATTGGCACGTAGTAGTGGATGTAACTGAGAAAAGTCTTTAATGAGGAGATAAAAGCATATGCCAGGTGTAATGTCAAAAGAGGGGAGTGAAAGATGTGGGCAGCATGCCAGAGCTTTCTTGGTCTCAAGACAGCATCACTCACAGGTACATGTTGAAATAGAGAAAAGTAGGTTTATTCCTTGAATAATTAAATAAGATATATTTATGACTAAATATAACAGTTGTGATAATTTGGGAAGCTGGGAAGAAGAAACAATAATCAAAAAGACAAAAACAGGTGCTGGAGAGATGGCTCAGCGGTTAAGAGCACTAACTGCTCTTGCAGAGGACCCGGGTTCGATTCCCAGCACCCACATGACGGCTACAAACCGTCCTTAACTCCAGTTCCAGGGGAATCCGAAGCCCTTTTCTGACCTCCGTGGCATTGCCCGACAGGGGTGCATTCACATACATGTAGGCAATACACTCACATACATAAAAAAAGACAAAAACAAGAAAAAAAATGCTCACAAATCACCTATCCCTAAGTTGTACCCCGATGCTAAACTGTAGGCGCTAAGGCCAAGAATGAATCGCTCATCGCACTGCAACAAGGAAAGGGGGAAGCGAACGAACCATCTAAAGTCGCATTTGGAGCCTCATCACAGAATTCAATTATCTTTAAAAAAAATCACGTCTCATGGTCACTTTACACTATTTCTTCCCTTTTGTTTTTCTTTCTTTTTTTCTTCTTTTTGTGAGACAGGGTCTCATTATGTAGCTCTACTTCCCATAGTCATTCCAAAAGGAAATATGTGCATCAATAAGAGCATAAATAAGCCCTTTGTACTTATTTTTAATTGCGCAGAACCTCAATAGTGAGTTTCCAAGCAAAGATTCCTGTCCAATGCAAAAATCCTCAAATAGAAAGGAATAGAGGGAGAAAGAGAGGGAGAGAGAAAAGGAAGGGAGAATATAGTAAAAGATGAAAAAAATATTTACAAAAAATAAAGAAGAAAACTTATAAGCTTGCAAACTCAGAAAGAAAAAGCTTGATGATCATAAAACGAGAGCATCTTTGCCTCTAAACAATAATGTTAAGAAAATAGAAAAAAACTCTTAGATAAATATATGTGTAGACACATATTTAAGAAGTATATATGTATATATATATGTATATATTTGGGCTGGAGAAAGAGTTCAAAAGGTTAAACAACGTGCAATGAAGTCTTACAACCTGAAATTAATCCCTGAGACCCAATGGTTGAAGAACACTGACTTCCAAAAGTTGTCTTGTAACTTACATACATGTGCCATCGTATGCACACAATGTGCATGTGCACACACTAGATACACAGATATAAAGAAGGAAAGAAAGTAAAAATAATTCTACTTTGATAAAAATGATAGTCATTGATAATAGGCTAAACCTACACCATGTACCTCTGATTGTGAGAGAGACTCAGTGCCATTCCACAAACTGTTTGATCTTAGTCTAATTATACTAAAACATTGTGTATTTGTATATGTTTATTCATTATTGTTATTTTGAATGTGCAGGTGTGTGTGTGCGTGTGTGAGAGTTTCTGTGTCTGTGTCTGTGTCTGTGTGTGAGTCTGTGTGTGAGTCTGTGTGTTTACCCACACCACAATGCCCATGACGAGGTCAAAGTGGAGGTCAAAGGACAACTTTGGAGGTTGGTTCTTGTTCTAGTTTGTTTCTCCATTTCTATGAGAAAATACTCTGACCAATACCAACTTGGGGAAGAAAGGGTTTATTTGGTTTACATCTCCTGGGTCACAATTCATCAGGGAATCCAAGATAGGTGCTCAAGGCAGGATCCTGGAGGCAGGAGCTGGAGCACAGGCCATGAAGGAATGCTGCTTACTGGCTTGCTGTCCTGGCCCATGCTCAGCCTGCTTTCTTATACAGCACAGAACAACCTGCCCAGGGGTGGCACTGCCCACAGTGGGATGGGCCCTCCCACATCACTCAGAATTAAAGAAAATATCCCGCAGACATGGCCACAGGCCAGTCCATTGGAGAAATTCCTTAGTTGAGGCTCCCTCTACCCAGATGTGTCAAGATGACAACTAAAGCTCTCCAGCACAGTCCTTGCCTTTGATCTTGTTGAGGCAGTGTTTCCCTGTTTCTGCTGCTGCACTGCATACTCCAGGCTAGCTGACCCATGAGCTTCTGGGCAAGTCTCCTTTCTCTCCACCTCCAATTTTACCATAGGCATGATGGGATTATAGGTGTGCACCACCACATCTGACTTTTCTCATGAGTTCCAGGGATTTATCTCAAGTCAGAAGGCTTGCATGGGAAGCACTTTTAAACACTGAGGCATCTTGGTGGCATAAGAGTCACATATTTGGATTGAGAAATAATCTAATGAAAATTTACATTGACCTAATTTATAAATAATAAAGAAAATAAAACCTTTGGAACTATTTTATATTTTAAGTTAAAAGTAACTATAGAACTCATTAGATAGAAAGAAAAGCTCAGCCTGGACAAATATTAGAAGCTAATATAGACAATACGTTGAAAATTAACTATGTCACAAAGGGAAAATATTTTTAACAGGGAATTCTGTACCCAGACTAACTAAAAGTACACAGAAACAACATCAAATTTTCTTTGAAATATAGTAGTTATATGTAGAAGTTCTTAGAAAATTTACTTTCCATGTACATGTCTTAAGAATGCACCAAAAGTCAGACTACAAAATGTTGGGAAGGACTGTCATGGAGATAGGGAAAGAAGAGATATTTCACCACATACAGTGAATATCCATGTTGGAATAGAAACCTATAAAGTCAAATAACATTCTTCACATAATAATATGATACTTTAGAAGAGATGTGGAATTATAGAACATCTGGAAAGAATGATAGGTGGTATATGCAAAACTGTGCATGTTAAAACAAAAAAGTAATTTACTCCAAAGGTGATAAACATTTTTTTCAAGGATGAAAATATAGCACTGAAAAAAATCACTATCATAAAATAGAAACCTCAAATAACATTCTTCACATAATAATATGATACTTTAGAAGAGATGTGGAATTATAGAACATCTGGAAAGAATGATAGGTGGTATATGCAAAACTGTGCATGTTAAAACAAAAAAGTAATAAGTAATT
>NW_008357164.1:1241988-1249903 GCF_000622305.1 Nannospalax galili
ATGAGGGTGCTGACAACACAGTGGACCGTGACAGGGATGGCAGAGTATGGAGCCTCTATTGGGAGAGGAAGGCTGTCTATCTTATGAGTTTGTAATCATGCTCAGATGCCGAGGAGCTCAGAAGGTGGGCGACTGTGACCAGTGATAGTCATGTATATAGAGATTAGAAATGCATGTGAAAACGTCTCAATGTCAATTGCTTTGGAATGAATTCTTCTGTATGAAAAAAATAAATAAAAAAATAATGATTAAAAAACAAACAAACAAAAAATACAGTAGATTTGTAAAGATCAAGATAATAAAAATAGAGTTCAAGGATTTGTAACTGAGTACCAGGATTCAAAATTATAGACTTAAATATATGTGTACACATTATTCTGATTTTATTTTCCACTTCTGTATAATTGCAGAGCCTTGAACAATCTGAGAGGGATATATTCTGTAAAGATCAAGATAATAAAAATAGAGTTCAAGGATTTGTAACTGAGTACCAGGATTCAAAATTATACACTTAAATATATGTGTACACATTATTCTGATTTTATTTTCCACTTCTGTATAATTGCAGAGCCTTGAACAATCTGAGAGGGATATATTCATGAACATGATCCCAAAGAGAAGAATGTGGTCCAGCTAAGTAAATAAAGGGTACAATGGCAGTCCACATAAAGACACAGTATTGGTCCTGTGACTGCTAAGCAGGATCAACATGTATCTAAGATGTAATAAATTCTTGCTCTAAGAGACAGAATGATCATTATGGTAAACAAATAGTGAACTGAAATTAGAATCCAATGTTTGGACTTAAATTTACCTGTTCAAATAACCAGAAAATTCCATTACTTAAACAAATGGGGGGTCACAGATACTTGAGTCTACTATAAATCTCTCTTATCCAATAGCAATCCTGAGCCACTTTTCTAGGTCAACCCCATTGTTTAGATTAAACTTTATATCGTGTATATGTTTTGCTCACCATTTTTTTTATTTTCACTGCAAGTGGATTGTATATGTGTATACCTGTGTGTAGATTGTTCCGTACCTCCAGTATATTGCAGTTCTGTAGACTTAGTAAATATGTATACAGAATATGTTCACAAAGGTTTCACACCTGTGGCATCCCCTGGGCTTCATGCCAAATTGCTCAGTTGTGTAATATTGCAAGGATGTTTGACAATAGGAATAGACTCCTTATCTGAAAGTTGTGATAGAAGTAATGTTTAATATTTGTCATTTGTTCTTTTTCACATATTTTCTTTCCAAGTAACTACATCATTGACAGCCAAAATTTGCATAATTTTTCTACTCTCCGGACATTATATTAACTGCAAAAATTAAATAGAAGTAGCAAAAATTACATCAAAACATTCTGGGGGTTGGAGAAATGGGTCATGGGTTAAGAGCATTGGCTGTTCCCACAGAGGACCTGAGTTCACATCCCAGTACCCATATGGCGGCTAACAATCATTCATAGCTCTAGCTCCAGGGGAATTCTACACCCTCTTCTGACCTCCACAGGCACAGCATGACAAGGTGCACTTGCATATATGCAGGCAATACACTCATACACATAAAATAAAAATAATAAATTTTTTTAAAATTCTAAGTTGGGACTGGAGAGATGTTAAGAGTAATTACTGCTCTCCCAGAGGACCCAGATAGTAATTATCAACCATCAATAATAATTCCAGTTCCAGAAGATTCAATACCCTCTGCTGGCCTTCACGGACATTATGTGTTATGAGTACACTTACATACATGCAGGCAGAACACTCACACATAAGATAAAAATAAATAATACAGAAACATACAACTGGCCAACTTGCAGAGAGCAAGAGGCTATAGAGAGCTTATCCCTGAATATGACACCTGTATCAACTTTCTGCCTCCCAAGTCTCAGGGATCATTGAGGAAGAGGGTGTGGAAAATTTTTAAGAAGCAGGGGTGGTGGACTGATCACAAGAAAACAGTTTCCCAGACAGCTGGTCAGTTACTCATATGAATCCACAGCAATGGTGACAGCATGCACAAATCCCATGAACGCTCAAACCAGAAAAAAAATCCCAACATAGACGTGAGAAAGTGAATAAGAAGCTTCAACCCCACCTAAGCAACTTGTGGCAACAGCTGGCTTCTGGGAGGGGTAGAGACCGACTCTCAAGTGTGGGACTCTTGGTAGGTTAACGAGGCTCCAGCGAATGGACCCGCATTGAAGGGCGTTTGGAGACACAAATTAGACTCTATGGTCTTTATATATAATAGAGTACATTGAATGAGGCAGGGGACAATGAAGGGAGGTTGGAATAGGGGAGGGGATCTAAACACCGTCAAATTATATTGTATGAAAATTGCAGAAGTTCAATTAAAAAAAATATAAAATGATGGTCAAATACATTCAGTGTTACTGAACTACATATTTACAATGGGAAGTTTTATGTTATATACATTTACAATATGTTTAAAAACTTGGAAAATATGTGCCTTTGTACTTAATAAAAATGAATAAGAAAAAATAGTCATAAATAAAATATATTTTTAAGTTCTGAGATAATTCACAGTATAGAAGCATTCCACCAGTTCCTGCTAACTTTAATAGTGCACTTGACATATTGATCACACATAGCTTGGCTTTTATTTTCAGTTTTCATATATTTATGATGTGTACTGTTTATATAGTAGCTGTTTTCTCTGTGTTTATGATTTATTTCAATATATTCAATTATAGTTTAAATGACTACACATGCACTTATCTTTTAGCATTAATTCACAGAAAAGGTTTTGGACTGGAAATAATAAAGTTTAAACAAGATTAAATTCTCAAGAATGAGGAAAAAACAATAGAATATTAACTAAAATGCTAGCTAACAAGTGGAGGCTATGAATAAGTTCAATCAAAATTCAATCAAAATATATGAGCACTGCAGCTTGACTCCTTTGCACTGTGACCCATTAAATTCTCTCTCCCCATGCTGCCCCTCTTCTAGGCTTGGGCCTAGGCCTGCTGCTGTTCTTCCTGTCTCAGATCTCTGGATTAGCCCCCTTACCCAGATCCAGCCTCCTGGGTCCTGATTCCTATGCACCCAGACTAGCTACATTTTCCTGCTTTAAGGCCCAAACCTGCTCTGCCTAGCTAGCTAGACACTCCCCACACTGTCCCCACCCCAGCCTTAGCCTTACATCCTACTTCTGATTCCTACCTGAGACCTCCTAAACTGGGTCTAGACCCCTTCACCTGGTGGAGAGCATTTCACTAATCAGCTTGGAACCATCCTTCCCTGCTGATAAAAAAATCAAAATTTTATATGAATTGAAACAATAAAAGATACTACTATGTATTATTTAGAATAATGAAAATATTTTTAAGAAAGCTGATTATGCTGATGGATGCTAAAAATGAAAAGCAACAACTACTTTGGTTCACTGGTGATGGACTACATATTACTCACATGTAGTTACCTGAGAGCACAGTTTGAGACTCTGACAAACTAGAATAGAATGACCAACAGGCACGCTCCTAGATCTTTATAGATAGCTACACAAATCTGTATTTGAATACTTACAGCATAATAGCTTTATTTATAATCACCAACTGGAAACAACCAACACATCTTTTAAATGCTGAATGAATAAACAGTATGTTGCATGTTTAAAATGGAATACTATTAAAAAATAAAAGCAAATTAGCTAGTAAGGTATAAAAAGAATAGTTGAGTCTTAGCTGTGTATTTCTAAGTCAAAAAGCCAATCTGAAAGAGCTATATAGTTTATGGCTCCAATTATGTGATCTTTTGGTTATAACAGGTTCCTGGGACAGTTAAAAGACCAGTGATTATCAGTTTGATAGTGGGATAAAAAGTGGTTTGAATGAAGTACAGGTTTTCATGTTGATACAGGTATTCTATATTTTGTTGTTAGTTATTGATCCTTGACAGCGTGCATCTATCAAACTCACAGTACTATACAATAGAAAATAAACCTTTTTTTCAGATTTTTTAAATCATTTAAGAGGTTAGTGCATCCCAGTATGATGCACAGAATGTGGCATAGCAGCCCAGCAACGTTGTAAATGTATGAAACATCTTCACTCAAGACGGAAGGAAATAGTGCTGATCTAAGTAAACTTTGAAATTGTTGGAGCCTGTAAATCTACAAGCAAAAGAAATATATATAAAGTACAAGTTGAAAAGTTGCTCTCCATGGGGAGGTAAGTTGATCATTCTTGCATCATCACCTTTGAACACTGGAAATAACCAGTTCAGTGAGGGACAGCAAGTGGTAGGAGCAACATTTCCTTCTACTGATGTTGGAGGTCACAAACACCAAGCTCTACCGTGCTCCATATAATAATAAATTAGGCTTGGAAACAGCAGTATGATTTTGTGTTCAGCATTATATAAGCACAGATGGCTACATAAAATATTGAAAAACATGTATTTGTTTATTTTCCAGCTGAGAAGGACTACAAGTCATAATGCCTTGGTCTTAACAAATATATTTAGTGCCAAGATGTTGGTTCTGGTACTATTCTACTCTGACTATAAAAAGAAAAACTAGGGTGTTTTTAGAAAAATGTCTGATCCAAAGCAGAGGACATAAATACTCAAGGTGAGTCTAGAACTAGTTTAAGTGCCATAAAGTGTGGAAAGGATTGTAAAACTACAAATAAAAAAGCATCCACTGATAGAAATATGACAAAAGGATGTATGAACATTAGAGAATGCACTCCTAATGGCAAAGCCTAAAATATTGGAGCGTTTGGGTAAGTGAAGAGCACTGGCATGCTCTTCCTGCTCCAAGAAACTGGTCCCAGTGCTTTTGTGAAGAATCACATCAGATAAGCAGAAACTGAAGGAAACAGTTCAAAATACTTCAGTCGCCCCAAAATTTCCAAGGTCATTAAAAGCAAAGAAGGTCTGAGACACTGCATCAACCAAGAAGAGATGTAACATCACAGATATAGCTGAATGTGGCATTTCAGTGAATATCTGGAACAGAAATAGATTATTAGGGATTAGATTATTAGGCATTAGATCATAATAATAGATTATTATTATGAGGCAATCCTGAACAATTGAAGAAATACCAATTTTAGATAAAAAATTATACTTTACTATTAAATTATCAATTTTGATATGTTTGAAATGTTAGTTATAGAAAAACATGTATGATAAATTCTCATTTACTAGTCAATAATATATGGGAAACTGCTATCTTTGAAATTTCCTTGTACGTCTAAAACCAGTAAAAGTAAAATTTGTATAAAAATTCAATAGGTACAAATTATCAGTCACAAAGCAAATATTTATTTCATAATGTTTGCAAACCTGCATAGATTTCATCTTATTAGAAAATTTATAGCCAATGAAAGTATTCAGAAAGAAAAGAGCCATCATGTCTATGTCAACAGCTAGGTGAGGATGAATACATTTAACTCTGTAAACTCCAGAAATAGCAATGGAATAGTTTTAGATAAATGAACACGTAATAACATCACATTTAAAATAAGCACTTAGAAAGCAGTTAGTTACCACATACCAGGGCCACTGTAACTCCAGTAGGCATATCTTGCGTGGTAGGTCAGTATTTCAGTGTACAGGGTCCACCATTGAGACTATTTATGCCTTTTCTCCCCTGTCAACATACATAGCACCTTCTGTAGCTTTGAAAGCTAGCCATAAAGGAGGAAGTTTACCATTGTGTTTGAGCTTGATTTCTGTTTTCTGCAGTCTAAGTTTGTGTACCTTCTTCAAAAAGATCTTATGTGGTTATGGAAGGTAATCAAGGGCAATGTCAATAGTTGTGTTGCTTGGAGGACACCTGGGCCTCCTTGACCAAAAGTCATAGAGAGGTATCCATGCCTTTCACTGCAATTTTCATTCAATAACTCATGTATTCTGGAAACAATGTTGAATTTTTTAGTTGTATTTTCAAACAAGCTTAACAACTAGTAAGCTTTCATAAGGTTTTTCATACATTATTAGCTTTAGTTAACATATCAACTAACCCCCTCTATTCCATACTTCCCTGACCTGCATCCCCACTCAATCCTTTGATACCCAGTCCCCCAGTCCTTTGACACCCACTATGCTATAATCTCCTAGCTTTTGTGTGTGTGTATATATATATGTGTGTGTGTGTGTGTGTGTGTGTGTGTGTGTGTGTGTATACTTGTATGTATATATATGGAATTCTTTTATAAAAGAAAAATAAGCACTTAATTTAAAAATATACTTTGATAAAACATTGCCAGCTACAAGAAGGGAACTGGACTTGAAAAAGGAAGGTTTGCATTTAAAGAGTCTGACAATTCTTTTATTGTTTTAAATATATATACTTGCAACAGAGTTTTACTATGTAGTTAGTACAAGCTGATCTCAGTCTTGTGAGTCTTTTGTCTCTGCCTGAGGAATGCTAGGATTATACCTGTGTGATACCACATGTGTCAGCAAGTTCTTAACAATCAATGATCAACACTGTTCAGAAGCAAACTATCTCAAAATCTTATCCTTCCCCTGCCTCAGAAATCTCAGTACATTTATGCTATATATTAAAAATCTAAGTCAGGGGCTGCAGAGATGGCTCAGCAGTTAAGAACATTGGTTGTTTTGCAGAAGACCCGAGTTCGAATTCCAGCACCCACGTGGCAGCTAACAACTGTCTGTAACTCCAGTTCCAGGGGATCCGACAGCCCCTTCTGTCCTCCTTGGGCATTGCAAAACACGGGTGCACTTACCTACATGCAGGCAATACACTCACAGATAAAATAAAAATAATAAATAAAAAAATTAAAAAAAAAATCTAAGTCAGTTGCCTCATCTGTGATCCTTGGTGGGATGGGCTGACAACTGGACTTGTGCAACCAATGGTGAATTTGTTTTTTTCTGTCTTAAAATAGGGTATAAAAGCTCATATAAAAGTTTTTTTTTTCTTTTTCTATTTTTTAAATCCCAAACCAGCATGTATTGACCAAGATAGTTTTGGCACAAATTTCATTGGTTGCTGTTGTGGAGAAGGTGGCATTTTTACCTTTGCCATAATAAAATAAAAATGTGTTTAGTAAAAAATAATAATAATGCAGATCAGAGCAGCATGTTGGGGGAAGGAGTTGACATGAAATTACCCTTGACGTTGAGCTTTATTAGGAGAGGGGGTTTCTCTACCATTGAGAGGAGGCATGACAGAGCCTTGAAGTGGGAGAGCATTAGGAGAGACAGAGCATCATTCTGAGGCAGAATGACAGGGCACTGAAGGGACAGTGTTCCCCTCAGACTCTCAAGAGGGCTTTCATTAAAAGAGTTAGCTGTGATGGGAGAGTAGGAGAGCTAGCCATTGTGTACTGTGTGACAGGAGTCCTGGAGAGAAAGACAAGTCCTTTAGTTTCCCAGAAAACAAAGTAAATTCCTTGCATTTGTAGGTTTTTCAGTGGTTCCATGCCACTAGTCTGGCCTAGTTTGTGTACCAAGTACAGATCATAAACTTGTCTTGCATCTAAAAAGAGGCGGAACTGATTTCTCCACAGCTGTAAGTGTGAAGATAGGGACAGGGAAAGAGGCTTCCATGAAAGTCTGGCCTGATTTCTGAGAAGTGGGGTGTGGGGAAAGGCAGGTAAAGGGTTTGTGATCTAAAACCATATCTTGATTTCCAAGGCTGGGTGACAACATACAATTTTATAAGCATGCATTCACAAGTCCAGAAATACTGGAATGCTACAAGTATGAAATGTTGGACTTAATAGCGGAAATGACTTTTTCATTGCTTATTATTTTAAATCTTGAATCTACAAAATCACAAATATATAGAACACATTAAATAAAAAATACCACATGAGACTATAGTAATAGTTATTGTGTATTAGAAATTTTCTAAGAACAAAAATATCTGGATATTTTTACTATAACAAAAGACTACATTAGAT
>NW_008357164.1:1250087-1278030 GCF_000622305.1 Nannospalax galili
TTTACACTTTTATAGATAAGTAATGAAAGTGTAGAAAAAAGTTTGATTTTAATTATGTATCTGGGATATCTAATCTGTTTTGCATAATGGTCCATTTAAAATGTGCATACAGTATTTCCCATATTGTCTTCTGTATTACTGCTCTCTGAAAGACAGTTAGTGATTAACCTCTGTGATGGTTGGTTTGAATGTCAACTTGCCACAAATTAGAATCATCTGAGTAGGGAGGCTCAATTAAGAAATTATCTTAATTATCTTAATTGATGTAAGAAGACCAACTCCAAATGTGGCCAGCACCTTCTGGTATCAACACAGATAAAAGGGGCATGACAGAAAGATTGTTCACCTTTTACTTGTTTGGACTTCCCTCTTGTTGACACGTTGATTTAGTCTCCTGCTAGTGGTGATTCTTTCCCTGACATCAGAAACAACATTTCTAGGCTTCCCTTATTGGCTAAGGATCAGAGGCTGTTCAGGAATCCTGCATGTTTTTGGTGCCAGGTTGGGATTGCTGAGATACCCAGTCCTGTGGATCATGCAATTTCTGGGTTCTCCAGTATGAGACATCCACTGTAGGACTCCTCTGACTACAGACCATCCACCCAGACTCAGGGACTGAGCAACTACAGTGTCCTGGGCCTCTCGGGTGTGATTCAACCATTGTTACAATTTCTAAGCAAACTAAATAAACTCATTACTCATTCTGCAACTTGTGTCCTCTAGATAACCCTGACTAATACACCTTGCAATGCCTGGTAATGGAAGTGGTATATTGACTTTCTATTTTAAAGAGATATATCTATTTTTATTAATATTAATTGGGTGACATAAAAGACTTTTTAAAGAATTGAAATAAATTTGCTTTTGAGACTGTTTGGTGGGACTGACCTCTCTTAAGGATACTAGAACAGAGATTAGGCTCTATTGAATGTTACTAAGAACATTAAATTTGTGTTGAGCTTTCTTTGGGTAATGCTATAAGAGGCTACAGTGGTCCTTGCTTACTTGCATCCTTGTTTTATTTTTGTGAATGTACAGTTTTGAAGAAATAATTCATTAATGCCGTTTAATAGTGGAAGATAGACTTCTCCCTCCTGGTTGGCAGCTTAGACTGGGAAACTGTTAGTGGGACTGCTGTTTTTCTGACAACCAGCAAACCACCCTCAAGGTAGGCTCACTGCTCTGGACAGGGTAAGGAACCCTGCAACCAAAGCTTGATTCCTGCTTAGGAGCCACTGCTGCATTCGTAACGACTCCAAACTGTGCCGACCTTGGAAGGCATCAGTCAGGTATGACAAGTCCCTGTGAAGTTTACTTCACCATCAGCTACTCTCACTTAGGACAAGAGAGGGGTCACCTCCTTGATAGCCCAGGAAGATGCCAGTGATTGGTGCAATGCCAGACTTACGCCTGGTCCTTATGTGGGAACTGTGATTGGTGGAACTGAAGTTGTGCTGTGACTGATACAGCTGCAATCTTTCATTTGCATGCCACATGCATGTCACAACAGAAAAGGCTTCACTTGTGTGGGTTTTTTCTTTGCATATTTGATTTTGATCATAAGTATGAGCTGAGTTGCTGCCATGAAGAGGAGAGACGGGAGTGGCGGCAGTTGGAGCTGCTCCCTCTGGAGCAGTAGAGGTGACTGTGGTAACGGTGTAGGGGATAGCTGAAGAGTTCCATAAAGCAGTTAGGGGAATGCCGTATCTTTGTTTCCCATTGCTGTAATAAAATACTTGACAAAAGCAACTTAGTGTAGAGGGATTTATTACAGTTCACAATTCCGTGTTCCAGTCCATCACAGCAAGCAAGAAGTCATAGAAGCAGGAGCTTGAGGGAGGTCTTGACATCCAGAATCAGGAAGACAAAGCATAAATGTGTTCACTCACTGTCTTAGCTCTCTTTCCCCACTTTTAAACACATAAGCTCTTCGGACTAAAATCAGAAGAACAGACATCTTGTTTACTTGTGATTTCTGTTTAATTAGAGAATTGCTGTAAACAGCTCATTTTTAATAACTTGAAGTTTTATGTCTTGTGCATGTTTGGCTTAATGTTTTATTTATCCATGAAATCCCATTACCTATCTGGCCCTGGAAGTTCCCCAAGGAATCCTTTCCCTCTGCTCTGAGCCATGCTTCTTCTATTTGCAACTTTATGTCCAGAAAGTGAGAATTTGTGACCTCTATTCTTTTAGCCTAAGAATACAATACTAGCATAAGCATTTTGTTTATATCATACTTTTTTTTTTCAGAAAGTTTGGTGTGGTGAATTTGTTTATAAATTGTAATAGTAAAATGGGAACAGCTTTGTCCCTTGTGTGGTTTACTGGCAGACTGAGAATGTTCTAGATCTTTCTACTCTGCTTTGTTCTGGCCCTAACTTATGCTGAAAATGACCCAAAGCAGCCTTGCAGTAGCCTAAAAGCTCTACTATTTAGATATCGGTTCTTCAAAAGATCTTTTACTCTTCAATGTGTCCTTCATAAATCCCTAGATAATGCACCCAGTGCAGCCAAGTTCCCCTGTGGAAGGGGGCCTGGCCACAACTTCCAATCAGATATTCCTCATCTCCTTCTTTTCTTTCCTTCTTTTCATCTTTTTTACTGTCCTTCATCCATCTCTTTCTGTTTCTTTCTTTCTTCACTCTCTGTTTTGCTTGTTATAGTCTTACTGTACATGGCATAGAATTTCATACAGTCTTTCAAACATATCCTGTACCTTGACCATAGTCACCACTCTCCTTTTGCTTCCTTTGATACCACCTCCATTTTTTTTGCACTTTGGATGGACTCCGTTCTTCACATAGTCTGTCTCTTTTGTATTTTGTGTGTGTGTGTGTGTGTGTGTGTGTGTGTGTGTGTGACTCTACTAGCTACAAATCAGAGAAAACATGTACTATTTGTCTTCTGCATTTGATATAATGATCTCTGGTTGTGTCCATTTTCCAGGAAAGACATTTTATTATTCTGTATTACTGAATAAAGCTCCATCATCCATGTATACTGTATTTTCTTTATCTGCTCATTTGTCAATGGACACCTAGGCTGATTCTATAGCTTAGCTATTGTGCATCATCCTATAATAAACATGAATGTTCAAGTATCTGTGTGGTAAGTTGGCTTACATTTCTTTAGATATATACTCAGGAGTGATAGCACAAATCACATGGAGTTGTATCTTCAAATTATTGAGGAACCACTTTATTGGTTTCCAAAATAACTGAACCAATTCATATTCCCACTTGCATTATTTATAAGGCATCTATTCCCCCCAACACACATGCTTCTTTACCAGCATTTATTGTTGTTTGTTTGCTTAATGATTGCCATTCTCACTGGAGTCACATGAAAATTCAATGGGTCAATCACTAAATTTTAAATCAGTCTTAAAATCTTCAGGAGGGCACATCCATCACTGTGAATTTGTTGTGAGACACGGAGGGACAGGGCATTAGAGTGGAGCTCCTCACCTTATGTCAGTCAGGATGCAGAAAGACAGAAATGTGCCAAGGACAAGATACTCTTCAAAAAGTTGTGCTTGATGATGTACTTTCTCCATGCAGGACAGACCTTGTATCACCTTCCCATGTCTTAATCACCACTAAATAAGTAGTACCACCATTTAGGTGTCAATTCTTCAATACATGAGCTCTGGGATGTATATTTTATATTTAAATCATAATACTACTTAGAAAATTTCAGCAACTCAACATTTCACAGTAATAGCCTCAGCCTTCAGTTCAGCTATAACAGACCATCACTGACCTTATACTAGCTATTTGATGCATGACACCCTGTTCACCAGTAGAGCCAAATTTTACTTCTCTCAAGTATTCCTTTTTATAATATTTAGATGTTTTCACTATTTAAGCTTGTTTGTTGGCAATTTCCTATACAGAAATAATCGTTTCTAACTACCTTCTCCCTCCACTCTCACCCTTTTCTATCTCTCCCCCATTCCTATCAGTCCACCTCACCTTCCTATAAGTCCCTTTCTGAGGCTTATGCCTTTATGATCTATTTTGTTACTTACTGAATTTCACCAATGCCACCTGTATGACCATGAGTTAGAGTGATTCACTGGAGTCTAGTAGGTTCACAATTGGTTAAACAATGGAAGACACTAATCCCCATCTCCCAGAATATATCTGTAGCTAATAGATGAGCCATGAGGGGTAGGACCCTGAGTCTTTCCCCTTTCCATATCTGACTATCGATGGTCCATTCTTATACAGAACCAGTGCAGTTCAATGCACATTGTGTGACTCTGATTGCATTTATTTTGTCTTACCCAGAAGATAGTATTGCAAGTCCTTCTCCCTGTCTTCTAACTCATCCATTCTTTCTACCTCTTCTTCTACAATGTTCCCTGAGCTTAGAGGGGGTGGTATAAATGTCTGTTTACAGCTTGGAAATCAACTGTCTCTAACTATGATCATCTTTCTCAGTCATTTACTCTACATTGATGGACGTTCACTGGAAGGAAGGAATTTCCTGATGAAAGTTGAGGGTAACATTTGTCTATAACTATAAATACTCAGTAGGCAATTTTATACTCTGTCAATGTAACTAAACAGTTAAATATTCAGTTCCCTCCTAAGGCCTGTGACCTCCCCTGCAATGGGTTTCTGACCAGGTCTTAAATCGAATCAGAGAGGTCATTGGTTGTACTCTATCAGTTTTGCCATTATTGTTTGAGTGTGTACATCTTGCCTGTCAGATTAATGATTGTAACACATATGTTCAAAGTTTGGCAAGATGGTTTGAAGTCTTTTCTCCTCCAGCAGCATAGTACCTTCCAGCACTATGAAAGCCAACTAGTAGAGAGATAGTGTCCATCACAGATCTAACTTGACTTCTCTCTGTCTTACAATTAAGGTGCATAGTGTCTTCCGCTTCAGTCTTATTATCTAATTCTGCTAGACAACCAAGAGGAGTTGCAGGACTCTGTGTTATATGGGGGACTTCTAGGGCTTCCTTGACCAATAAGAAATTATCTTATACCTGATATTGGGATATTTGCTTAATAATCTATAGCTTCTAGGAACTGAATTATAGAATCTTGCAGATTATATCCATATTTTAAATTTATATGCTCTTTAATTGGATCACAAGATATTAGGCTTCCCTATGACATTTGCATACAATTTGGAGGGACTTGGTTGTTATTGCCTATCCGTCCCCTTTTCTCCTACATCTTCCCACTCCTCTGCTTAAACCTATCTTTCCTCAATAGTCCTCCTTTCCACTTCATATTAACTTTTGCTATTACTCCTTCTTAAGATAGCTCCCAAGTGTCCTCTTTCTGCTCTCTTGGCATCTAGAGGTTCTCCAGGTTGAACTCACCAAATTAAAGATTTGAAGCTATAATAGGTAAAACATAGACTCAGTCTAGATGTCCATCAACTGAAGAATGGATAATGAAAATGTGCCGCATATACACAATGCAATTTTATTCTGTTGTGAAGAAAAATGAACTTATAAAATATATAGGTAAATAGACAGAACTAGAAAAAATTATATTAGGTGAGATAACTCATGAAGAAAAAGACAAATGCTGTTTTCCTCATGTGTAGATCTTAGCTTCAAGTATTATTTTTAAGTAGAAAAGAGGAAATATTATCATAGACATCATTGTCTTTTTTTCTATTTATCCTCCTATTGAATGTCAATAATATTTCTCTTTGTTAAACCATTTAAGATCAGCAGAATATCAAATGTCTAGCAAAATGATATGTACAATGTATTGAAAAATATTGACATTAACATACATTTTAAAAGATAAAATGGGCCTGGACAGATGGCTTAGTGGTTAAGAGTACTGGCTACTTTTCTGGAAGACCTAAGTTTGATTCCCAGCATCCACATGGCAGCTAACAGTCATCCAAAACCCTAGTTCCCAGATATTGATGCCCTCTTCTGGTTTCCATGAGCACTGCATGCACATTGTGAACCTACACACAGGCAGGTAAAATACACATGCACATAAAATATAAATAAGTTTTTTTTTAAACAAAATATGAGATAAGCTCTAAGTTTCCCACACACTTCCTTGTATATAGTTTCTGGATTCCTTTAAAAATGGAAAGAAAAAGTAAATAATTTAAAAAGGACTTTTTTTTGTGAACCATGAGAAGCTAGACTGCAAAGTTGGCTAGATTTTGACAGAGGCAATTTTTTAGTTCTACCTTTCTGCCTCTGGTCACAACAAGAAGCACGGTCTTCTTCCAGTGTGGCAGTCTCCAACTCGAGTCTTGGAAAACATTCATAAGCTCAGTTCCCCTCTCAGTTCCGTTCCTTCGAGGTTGACTAACCTGGGGCAACAAAGATAATGGAGCTGTGTCTGACTGAGCCCTTGAGAGAAAAGACACTGGTGGCAGTCTCTTAAATTTTCATTAAGGTTGTATGGATTTGAGAAATGCTTTCAGTTGCTAAGACAATGATTGTTTACAAACATAAGCCACTCTTATTATGTTTCTGTCTGACTTCAGTTGGATGAGGCTCCTGTGCAGTACCACGTCCTACAATAGAAATGAATTTACATGGCACCCTTGAAAACATGATCTATTAGATAAAAAGGTTATATGGTCTTTCCCTAACCTAATAACAAAAGGTTTTGGTATACCCTTATTCAATGGGTTATAATTATTTAATACACAATATTGTGTTTGTATGAAAAAATATGGAGCTACATGGGCTAAGTTTCAGCCCAATAACTTCCCAGAGACACTCCACTATGAGAATCCAATTGTCTTAGATGCAAAAAGTTTTGTCATGTCTTTCTGTCTGTCATGTTATTTCTAAAAATAAGCAGGTATTTTTGAGACCTGGATATTTTGTCATGTGAACATTTATGTCCACTGGAATGGAAAGAACTTTGAAACCATCAAACCTAAAATTATAATAAAATACAGCCTGTATTAAGTCTATAGCCTAGCAGATAGTGTGCAATCAGTAAGGAAAATAAAGCAACTTCTGAAATAGCAGGAGGCTGCATTTCACCTCAGCACCCTCAGACTTCTGCTCAAATTCATTTATAGAGACTCTGCAATGTGTTATTCCAGTCGGGTAGCAAAAGCTGAGTCATCTCCATCTCTCCACATTTGATTTACCTCATTTCGTTTTTTCATATCCTTGACTACACCTGACATGGTGTAGTGTGTGTGTGTGTGTGTGTGTGTGTGTGTGTGTGTGTGTGTGGCCAAGTCTGAAATACTTATTAATATTTTCCCTACTGCCTATAAAGCATACAGATGCTTAATAAACATTCACAGAATGGATGACTTATGCTTTTATTATCTACAAATCATCAAAAACATATCTTAAAATCTATTTAAATGTTAGCTCAATGTGTAAGAGCACTAGATCTGCAAGCATGAGGACCTGAGCTTATATGTCTAGCACCTTTGTAAAAAGCTGGCTGTCACTAACACATGCCTGTAACCCCAGCATTAGGGAATGGAGAAAAGGGAATACCAAATGCTCATTGCCAGCAAGGATTGCTGAAACAGTAGGAAGAGGTGGCTGTAGAGGTAGTGGCTCATTGCATCCCTTCCCACTATGTTGACTGGCTTGATCTTGGGAAGATCTTGTACCAACAGTCACAGCTGCTATGAGTGGATGAGTGCAATGGTCCTGTCATATCCAGAACACACTATTGTACTTCACTTTTCCCAATCTCTGCCTCTGAAAATCTTTCCACTCTTTCTTCTGTAAAGGTCCCTGAGCCTGCAGTGGGAGGTAATATAAATTTCTCATTTGTGGCTGAGCTCTCCAAAGACACTTTTTTCTATACTTTCAAGTTATGTTTCTGCATTAACCACCATCCAACGCACAGAGTCTTCTCTGATGACGTATGAAAGTGGAACCAGTTTATAGGTAGAGAAATATGAATTTAAGGCGGGTTGATACTATGTCTATATTCAGGAAAATAATAATAGTTTCATCCATGTGGTCTCTGAGCTCCACAAACATGGCATATTGGCCATAGTTTCAACACCAGGCATGTTTTTCATCCTTTGGACAAGGCCTTAAATCTGATCAGAAAGCAGGTAATACCCCCCCCACCCCATAACATTTGTGCCACTACTGGGTGTACCTTGTCATGTGTGCCATTACTGCAGTTTACAGAGTTCACACCTGGGTCAAACTGTTGGTGACGTTTTCCCACCAGCAGTCTGCAGAGCACCTTCCGCTCTTATGAGAGCTAGTCAGCAGGGTGGCAGCTTCCTGGTCAGTACCAACTTGATTTCTCCATGTTCATTGACAGTGTGTGTAGTGTATTCAATAATAGAGTTCTGCCATCAAGTTCTGCTGGGCAACCCTGAGCAGTGACAGTCGCCTGTACAATTTTGGGGTCTCTCAGATGCTTCTAACCAACAGCTCAAGGACGGGTATCGCATACTTGGTGATGAACTTTTTATTGGGCAATCTATGACTTTGGATATGAGCATAATCCCTATTTTTAGAGTAATTTGAATTAAATAGGAACATATATATGAATATATATGAGCTTGGCTTGTAAAATAGTGGGTTTCCTTATGGATTATCCTTAAAGTTAGTTATCCCTCCCCATAATCCCTCGCTCTTCCCTACCTTCCCATTCCTCTCCTACCTGAACCTCCCTCCCCATTACTGCATTTTCTCCCTTCTGTGTTCTGCTTTCCCTCCTCCCCAAAACAGCTTCTTCTCCCTCCCCATAAAAGTTCCATTTCTAGTTTCCTGGATTCTACAGGTACTCCAAATTAAACACGCTCATCTGTGTTACACATTAAGTTCCACATAATGAGTGATGTAACATTTGTCTTTCTGACTGAATTACTTCACTCAGTAGAATGTTCTTTGCAGTGTGTGCTACATTTTAAACAATTGCTAAATAATTACATAATTTGAAGTGCAGTAGAAATTATTTATAAATTGCCGTAATTAGTATTATAGGGAAAACTTTAAGGTAATATTGATGAAGCTATTGGAAAAATAATACCGTCTACAACTTCCTGACTTCCTACAAAGAAAGCTTTTTGCATGTTAATTATTGTTGCGATTAAATTTTTATTTGAAACATTGATCCACATTTCATGAACATGTTCCTGGCTTTAGTTTGGAGGAGTCATTCAGACACTTCACAGTAGACTTGGTTCCATAGACTTCACTGGGCAGTCAAGAGATGTTGTACCACCTGTGGCATGAACTGAAATGAGACAGGCATGCCTGTTGTCTGAATGGAAAGTCCTGAATCCTGTCTTTGGAGATGCTCCTGTGGCCAGCCTTGCAATTTGCAGCACACAGAGATGAGCAGAGTCTTGCTCTTAGAATCTGTTTGGCAGGTAAAGGAGCTAAAAGATACTAAGGTTAATTTCTTTCTTTCAATTTTTTTTTTCATCTCGTAGTGTGTGTTTTGGAGAGCTGTGCACACCCCATGTGTGGAGATCAGAAGACAACTTGTGGTTGTCACTTCTCTCTTTCTGCTACATGGTTTCCAGGATCAGATCAAACTCAGGTCATCAGGTTTGATGGCAAGTGTCTTTATTTCCTGTGCCATCTCACTGTTCCCAAGGTTATCTTCTTAAAGTTACTGGTAGAACATAGCTTTGTAAACAACATGCCTTTGGTGTTTCTTCGTGGATTCAGCTGATGTGAATAGCATTATTCTAACCCTATCTAGGGGAATGTTGACACCTCATTGCTTCAGCTAAGCTGGGAAAAGGATGGGCTGACTAGACTCCAGTGGATGCATTTATACTGAAGGACATTTGCATACACACACCTGAATGAATATGACTTAGCATGTGTGGCAGAGTGCATGGGGTTTGGTGGGGGGATGGGGAAGCTGTGATTGGAGGAGGGGTCTGGATTTGATTGGGAAATGTCTGAAATTTAAAAAGCACAATAATAGAAAAAGGTTTAATAATAAAAAAGATAATTTAAAGAAATGGTTAAAGGAAGCAATCATTCATTTTACTGCCTTTTTCAAGTCTCCAAAGGAGATAACTATCCTAATAAGAAAATGCCCCAAATAACAAGACAGCTTAAGACAGCGCTTCCCTAAGACATCACCCAGAAGCAAGGAAATAGCTTAAACCCTTGGGGAGGATAAAATGGAGGAGAAGAACTTCAAGTGAGATGGAGTCTAGAGAGATGGCTCCATGATTAAAAGCACTTTCTGATCTTGCAGAGAACATAGGGTCGATTCCCAGCACATATTTGTGGCTAACACATGTCTGTAACTACTGCTCCAGGGAATCCAACATCCTTTTCTGGTTTCTTCAGGGCACGACACGTATATGTTTTGCATACATGCAGAAAAACACTTATACACAAAATTTTTTTAAAATTATTAAAAAGACAAGTGAGATGAGATAAAGAGGGAACTATTGTGAAGAACACTGGTGTGTGCTATAAGGAAAAAGATCATGATGTCCCCACAATCACAACTTGCGTAATTTGCCTCTTTTTACACGGGTGTGCACCACTGATAACAAAAGGAAAGAAAGAAAGAAAGAAAGAAAGAAAGAAAGAAAGAAAGAAAGAAAGAAAGAAAGAAAGAAAGAAAGAAAAGAAAGAAAGGAAAGAAAGAAAGGAAAGAAAGAAAGAAACTGCCTAATAGATGTCAATCTCCCTTAGAAGAGAAAACTTGAATCCTCTCTCTTACCTGGCTAATAGATGTCAATCTCCCTTAGAAGAGAAAACTTGAATCCTCTCTCTTACTCTAAGGTCCAGGTTTTCCTGAAGGTTCTAGTATAAGAATCAAAAAGAGAAACAATCTAATAAATATATTTGGTCGCATATTGGTAGATGCCAGGGACATGAACCAGAACCATGTCATACTGTTAACTGTGCAGACAGACCAAGTCAAAGTTACCCCTGTCTTCCTAGACTCCTTCCACTAGCTGTGCAATGATGGTCTTTGGAATTTTAGCTCATAGCCTATCTTACAAGGAGTTCCGAGTCTTAAAATTATTGGCTCCAAGTTCAAGCTTTCAAAACAAAACAGAATTTAAGCGATAAAACAGAATGGAATTGGGTATAACATGTTCTACCAGTGAAGTGAATTCATGCCTTTGTTCATGAGTGCCCTACTTATTTATTTCTTCAATACAGGCCGCAACCACTTAAGAAGCCTGCCATTGACAAACTGATTATTTACCCATCAAATTAATATTCAAATAGTACATGCAAGCAGAGGTCTAGTCATTTTGAGCTTATCTGCTTTGATATCCCTGAAATCTCACCTTTCTGCTGTTCAAATATGCAAGCCGTAAGCTACACACACACACACACACACACACACACACACACACACACACACACACCTCAACCACCACAACAATCACTGCTGCCTTTCTGGAACTTTGTTATGCTCCTGTGCAATATCAAGTAGATTCACAAGCCCTTTTTCTGTATCCTCTCCCTCCACCCTGGGGAATTCCCCAGCCCTCCTCCCCTCTGAGCCTCTACATTGATTTGTCCTTCCAGATACTCAGTCACCTATAAAATACATACCTACTGATGAATCACCCAGTAAATCTGCTACTTCATGGTCCAATCTTTTCTTTGATCAGGCTTCAAATACTTCAAACTTCCTACAAACATGCCACACATAAAGTAATTAAAAAAAGAAGCTGGAGTGCCTGTATTAACACAAGATAAAGCTGTCTTCAGAACAAAGTATAGTATCAGTATGAAAAAGGATATTACATTATGAAAAAAGCAGTTCTGCAAGAAGACTTAGAAATTCTCAGGTAGAATAAAAAGAAAAATATTATTTGAAGCCATAATTAGAACCATCAGTATTCTTCTTCCCTTAATTGATAAGAAATTCAGTAAGATAGGAAAACCTGCCAACCCTAAGGATCTATTTAGCTAAAACTCCTGCTTTTAGTCTTGAATTCCAGCAGACAGTAGAATGAAAGCTCTTATCAAACACACAGGAAATAGGCCCCCAAGCTAGACTATATTCTGGTATTAACAAATATAAATTCAAAGAAATCACAAAGATAAAATTGTCATGTAACAATGGATTGAACAGCTCCAGAAAGTTGCGTGTAATGGCCCCTCAAATTCTTAGCAAAGAACCAATGAACTTATATGCAATATGTAAACCAAAGAAGAAGTCCCAAATGAAATACTTTAATTGTACTGAACATAAAAGAAATTGAATACCAAGATTTAGGGGGAGAGTGAAAGCAGTGTTCAGAAGGAAATTGATAACTAATGGTTAGGATAAAATGCTAGAATTAACGGATAATCCATCTACTCTCATTCAGTATTAATGTCTATATTTTTAAGAACCTAAGGCTCAGGGACCATCACGGAAGAGGAGGTGGGAAGATTGTAAGAACCAGAGAGGAGGTGCATTACCATATGGAAACAGATTCCTAACAGCTCCTGGGCATCTGCTCATATGATTCTATGGCAATGGTGTCAGCATACACAAGTCCCATGCAAACTTAGGCAGACAAAAACCCAGCATAGACCTGGAAAAATGAACAGCAGAACCCACTCTTAGCTGAAGAAATATTGGCAACTGATTACTGCTAGGTGAAAAAGAGCTGATCTTCCTAAAACAAGGGACTCTAGATAGGCTGAGTAGACCTCAGCAGACAGACTTGCACTGGGGAACGGCTGGGGACACTGATGACACAATAGGCCTTCTCAGGGATGACAGAGTATACGGGCTCCAATGGGGGTGTCTATGGGATGGTACCAGTGGATACAGGGGTATAAAGATGATTGAGATTGTCTGAGATGTCTGTATGAAATATACAAAAACAAATCAATAAAAACAAATTCAAGAAAGAAAATATGTACATTAAATATATTTATATGATAATGTACAAAAAAAGAATTAAGTATAAAAACTTTTCAAGGCCCTATGTAACACGATCCATGTTACCCTTCTGATTTCATATCTTCCAATTTAGGAGGTAAAATAACCCAACTCTTGGTTCAAGTTCTCTGCAGTTAGTACTCATGATGGCAGTAAAGGCTTGCTTTTCACAGGTGAATGGGTCACACCCTTGCTTCTCTTAGCTTTACTCTATTGAGAGACTTTTCTGATCACTCCCTGTCACCTTCCACTGTCATTATTTTGTCATGATTTTGAAATGTGCTTCAAATACAATAGACATTTGTATTTTCCTGAGAGGCACACCAGAACGTCAGAGCATGACTCCACAGCACATGCTCATGCAGAATATAACCAAGTTACCATTTTCAATATGTGGCTTCTAAACTCACTGGGACATTTCCATCCTCACTATCCACAACTTAAAATGAATATGAAAGCTGGGCACTGTGGCACAGGCCTTCAATGCCAGCACACAGAGGCAGAGGCATGCAGATTACTAAGGCATTAAGGCCAGCCTGGTTTCATACTGATTTTCAGATCAGCTGGGGCTACAGGGAGGCCCTGTCTCAAAAATTAACAAATAAGTTAATTAAAATGAATATGAAATCAAAAAGAACATGGAGAACTTTTGTTTTATTTGTTTCTATGGACCAGACATGAAAGCTATAGATAGAACTTCCATCCACATCTTAGAAAATGAAACTCAGTCACATGGCAGACTTTACATGGTTAATCAGAACAGTGTGTGTTCTCAAGTTAAAGGGCACAATGTGAATTTGGTGAAAATTAATGTGTGTGCCATTTTTATTATAGTAGTTACTGGCTCCTTGTGTACAAGAAATGTATTTGCTTCCTTATGCTTCCTGTATACTGAAAAATGAAAAGTAACAGAGAAACAGGTAGTTCAAACATTTTCCTCTGCTGAGAAATGATCACATATAAATGCCTTATTGTTTCTGTATTAGATGATGAATAAGCAAAGAAACCGAAAGTTTCACGGTGGAATTATAAATATACTGAAAGAAAATGAAAATAATTAGCAGCATTAATGATTTACTAAAATATTCTTTGGATCCATAAAGTAAATTAAATAATTATTCTCAATTCTGAGGCAATTTAGATTATGTGTTATTTTTATTTCTTATTACTGAACATTTAGAATAAGAATCATAGTTCATATACAAAGAGAGTCTTCTACAAATATTTTCTGCTATTTACTCCCAAATATCTGTAACAATATAAATTAACCCCAAGGGAAGATGAACCCAGAATGAAGGTAATTATGAATATATTCTGAAATAAAATTAGGCTTTTAGGAAGTGAGAGCAGTCTAAAGCTTTTCCTGCCCTAGTACGGAAAATGAGCATTAACAGGAACTACATTTTGGACACAGACATGCAAAGAGAAGCATAAATCACGTGAATCCAACTGCATAAGGAGTTTTAGAAAATGAATCTCATATTAGTTGTGTCATAGAGAACACAGTATCCATCTTTACAATTAAAAATAGAAAAGACAAAATGCAAATTTCAGAAAGGTCAGCTATGAGCAGGTGCCCAAGCTATGTAACCCAGGGTTGTGGTTGAAATAAAATGCACAGCACAGAGAAAAGATTCAACAACGTCTGCCTGCTGCCATTCCCCATGGCTCCAGAAATAAATGCACAGACTTGGTGAGAAAGTGACATGCTTCCATTGGAAAGTAATGAGTAGTTTTGTTCTAGAAGCACTAAAACCTCATTTGTTTGTTTTAATGGCATTTTTTATTAACATGCAATAGTCATGCATAATTATGGTATATACTGTTGTTGCTTGCTACATGCATTCAGTGTACAATACTCTAATCAGAGAGAATTGACAACTCCACTCCATCTCTTAATAGTTTATGTTTTTATCTCCCATTGGATCTCCCAGGACTTCTAATTCTTTCTAATGCATTAAAATGAACCAATGAATTATTGTAAATATAGTTATGTAACTGTGCTTATGGAGCACTGGTAGTTTTTCTTTTTCTTTGAATGTATTTTGGGCCCTGTTATTCAACCTTCTCTGGTCCCTTTATCTTATGTCTTCCCCACAATTTTACAATCGAATGGTCTCCTTTCAGCTTCTTCTCACATGTCAAAGCTAAAGGAAGTTCACCTGCATGTACAATGTGGTTACTAACTTGCTCTCCTAACAGCTATGTCCAAGAATTTCCTTTTATCCACATTTTATCCTTACCATTTATTATGTTTTTTATTACTTGATAACAGTTATTCTACTTATAGTGAGATATTTCATTATGGCATTTTATTAAATACCACTGGTGGCTAGTAATACTTTCATGTTTTCATGTGTTTGTGGCCATTTTCATTCGTTGCTTTGAGAAATACATATATATGTCATTTACTTATGTTTCTTTCTATAACTTGGTGTGTGTGTGCGAGAGAGAGAGAGAGAGAGAGAGAGAGAGAGAGAGAGAATCATAGGATAGGTCATAGGAGTTGGCTCTCTCATGCCACCTTGTGAGGTCCAGTGATCAGACTCAGGTTATCAGGCTTGCGCACAAGAGCCTCTGCCATCTAAGCCATCTTGTTGGCCACACTTCCTCATCTTTTATTATGTTACTTATTTTAGGTGCTGCTGTGTTATTGAATTTCTTTTATGTACTTTTTAATATATCCTTTAAAAATATTTACTCCAGTGCCGTAGGCATCCTTTTCAGCTTGTTCACAGTTTATTTGGATGTGCAAAATTTTAATTTGATATTAATCTTATCTACTTTAATTTGGTAATGTGTGTCTTATTTAGGAACAACATAGAAAATAAATTCTTGTGTGGAAATCTGTGTATGAAAGAGTGCATGTATGTCTGTGCTTGTTTGTGTATTTGTTTGCAGGCACATATTTGCAAGTGCAGAGGTCAGAGGATAACCTTTGGGTATTGATCCCCATCTTTCCACATTTACTGAGATAGTGTCTCTATGCTGTTGGGCAGGCCAAGCTTGCTGGTCTCTGAGCTTCTAGACATTCTCTTTTCTTCTCCTCTCACCTCCCCATAGATGTACATTGGGATTATATAGGAGTATGTTACTGCTTCTGGGATTTATATGGTTTCTCCAGAAGTGCACTTAAGTTGCCAGGCTTACATGGAAAGTATTCTTACCCACTGAGCCATCACTCAAGTCTTAAACTGAGGTGCTCTTAATAGACAAGGAGAATACAGAATTTAAATAGAATTGCTTCTAAAGAGCACATATTTGTTTTAGTTATCAGAAAGAGAGACTAAAGTCAACAAGTTTAATTACCATAGAATTCTAAGTATTAAATTTTACACCCTAATTGAACATTCTTCCTCAGAGTTACAATGTTTTTATCATGTAAAAGGATCAACATTCTATTAGGTGTTGTATAGTTCTTTTGAGTCTGATGCCTTTTCAGTTGATTACAGATCAATTTCTACTATCTCCACAATTTTTTGCAAATAGTTACCTACGGACTCTGGAAATTTATAGCAAATTATCACAAACATAGAAGCTTAGAATAGTCTCATTTGCTTTCTTTCACTATGCAGCTAAGATGTTTGAAATGAATTTTATTCAGTTAAGGTAAATGGGCCAGTCGGTCTGCATGCGCTGCCTCTGGAGACTCAGGAGGAGAATCAATTTCCTAACTTTTTTGTCTTCTGAAGTTGAATCCTTTGAATCCCGTGGTTCATGACTAGCATTAAAGCCAAAGGAGTAGCAGCTTGTTCTCCCTCAGTTTCCATTTGCCTTCTCTGCCTCTCTCTACTTCTGTCATATTCCTTTGCTGTCTATGGCAAATCTGTCCTTGCTTCTTTCTAATAAGGATGCTTATGATAACATTAAGTGTCAAGCTGAATGGGCACGATAGCCTTCACGTAATTAAGATCTTTAAATATATCTGGTAAGTCTCATTGCCATATAAGGTTTAAAAAAATCCCACAGGATTCAGGGTTTAGGAGGTAGATCCTGTGCAAACATATTACTAAGTCTGCCATATTACTGAAGATACTTTAAGAGTTCTTAGAGCCTTTCAGTCCCGTGTTCATTTCCATTTGTTTTGCTTCACGATTTCTATCTCTTTAGTGAATTTTCTTTTCAAATTATGGTTGTTTTTGCTATTTCATTAAGCCATATATTCATATTTTCTTGCGCCTCTGTCAAAAGTTTATGCCTTTCCTCTTTGAGTTTTTGAGTTGTTTGTCTGTGTTTTCTTGTAATTCTTTGATCATATTTATGAATGTTCTTTTAAATTCTGTGTGCTGGGGTTCTACAGGGTGGTTCTCAATGTTCTGCCCTTCTGTGGGACTTGTGGGTTTTGTTGGGGACATAGTTTCCTGATTTTTCATATTACTTGTTTTTTTGTGTTGCCGTCTGGGCACATGGATGTTCTTTGTCGGTTATGTGTTGGGCAGGAACTTCTACTCTGCTTTTGTTTAACTTAATTTTGGTTCAGAGTCCTGGCTGAGCAGGTCTGTCTGCCTGATCCCAAGGCTGGGAATTTGGTGGTGAGGTGGTCACCAGGGTGAGAACTTAGGGATCTATGGTAAGGTGAGTGGTTAATCTGGTTTGGGAAGGTAGTCCTGGGATTTAGGGTTAAGGAATAGGAGCCACCTGTGAGAGAGGCCTGCAGGGACAGTAATGAGTTGCACATCTGGTCAAGCATAGCAAACATACATCTGGGAGATGCCCAGTACTGGATGACACATTTGCAGTTGAATCTCTACAGCCAAGGCTCATGGAACATAGTGGAATAAGGGGTAGAGAGAGGGCTAATGCACCCCTCAACTCTCACCAGTGAGGCTTCCATGTACATCAGAGTATGATGCACACAGAAGGCCATAACTGGTCAAGTTTTGGAGAATAAGAGACTGTAGACTGTAGGATGGGACTCCTATATGGAATCTCACCCACCCATGGCACAGAGACCATTGCAGAAGGAGAGGTGGAAATATTGTAGGAGCCAGGGCTGGTTCATGAACGTATGAGGTGGAGGCTTCCAGGCCAATTGGGCGTTGCCTGTGTGTGCCTGGAGCAGAGGTGGATCCATCACGGGACCCATGTTAGCTAAATTAAACAAGGGCCCATAGGGGTGATCAAGAACTATTTGAAACTGGTTGCTGCTGAGTGAGAGAGAGTATGACTTTCATATGACCACTGGATGGACTGACTAGACTCCAGTGAATGCATTTACAATGAAGGACATTTAGGTACAAACACATGAATGAATAGGACTCAGAGTGTATGGCAGAGTGCATAGAATTCCATGGAGGGCGAAGAGGGCAGGGGTCTAGAAGTGAGTGGGAAATACTGTATGAAATTTTAAAAGCTCAATTAAAAAATAAATAAATAAAAGGGTTATTAGAGAACCATTAACAATTTGACTTGGGGCTTCAGTTTTCATTACAATACAAACTTGATTAACTTGAAATTTAAAAATTAACATTTTACCTGTAATAATATCCTTAAATTTATGTTTTACAAATATAGATATGTTTATTTGAATACTATTTTTGTAAAAATACTTCAACTGAAGTCTTACATTTCTAGTCACTTCCACTAATCAGTAATAAGAAAGCTAAAACAACACAGTCACATTTTTTTCAGCATTTAAGAAAGCAATTTGGCATTATAGCTGAATTCGTTAAATAAGTGGAAAATAAACCTAGAGAAAATATTACTTGCTTCCTTTCCTTTATCCCAAAAGACTTATTTTAGAGTTTTTTTTACTTTAATTTTCCAAATTAAACACTATTTTGTTTGTGTAAGAAGAGATTGCTTTCAGATGATAAAATTGTATAATGATGTTAGGAAATATAAGTTTTCTGCACATTCTATCAAAGACTTCTAAAATTGATAAAATTTAATATTGATGCCACATGATTCACCTAAAATAGTATAACTGAATATTTTGTCTGTTCAGTGAAAGATCTGACTACTACATGTTGACAAAATACCTTTAAGAATTGCCATTGGCTTGTTTTAATTAGTTATGTGTCTAGAAAATTTTTAAACATTACCTTGAAGTTGTAATCACTGAGGCACCATTACCCTGATTTCTACTGTTATAAGAGAATGCCACAACTTGGAAATTTATTTTAAAAAGAGTTTACCTCTTACAGTACTGGGTGACTAGAAATTCCAAAGGTATTGTTTGGAAATGGAGTAAACTCCTGTGGGGTGCATAATTCCATTTTCTAAAAGCACAAGAAGGCAATAGAACGCATGTGAAAGAAAGTCCTGTTGATCACAGGCCCACTCCCAAGACTGCTAACCAACTCCAAAGATGATGACATTAACCTCCTCATCGTGAAAAATTCCCTCATTAACCTAATCACCTCTTAAAGGTCTCATTTCTTGCTATTGTTAAAATGATAAATATCTATTTTGGAGGAATAGTCAAGCTACAGTAGATGCACTGCATATCAGGGAAATAATTGGAGAAAAATTCTCAGTGCAGCACTTCAAGAATGAGAAAACTTCTGCATCACTGGGTCTTTATAAGCATGCGTTATGTCTGTAACAGTGATCCCAACAGTCCTGCAGTGAATATTGTTCAGTAAATAGTCACGGTATACTGCTTGCTTATACAATATGGCAGTATTCTGTTTAGTTTATAAACACATTTTGCATGTTTCTATGGGTTTATTAAAAACCCAACAAGACAATTATAATAACTCATCTTTGTTAGAAACTTAGAAAGAACACACATAAATTATATTTTGCAAAATCATCTTTATTTATTGAATATAGCCCAAGAATGGACTGAATTTTTTGGTCTCATTATCTGCCCTGTCATACAAAGACCAGGAATCAAGAGTTTTCTTATTCAAGTGCCTCAAGTACATTTACAGAAAAGATATTTGTGATGATGATATTTTAATAAAACCATAACATGCACAATATACTGGAGGACAGACATTTCCACAGCTAAGCAGAGTGAAATTTGGTTTTCTCAGAAGCAGAGAAGAGTAGTGAAAACATTTCATATTTTAGACCTGTTACAGAGGCTTCAGCATAGCCTCCTCCATTTAGCAGTCATTTCAGCTCTGGCATCTGTCGGGGGGAAAGTATATCTATGCTCACGACAGACCAGAGTGTGATCCTGGTACTTCAGGATGTCAGAGGCAGTCAGTGTTTGTTCATTCAGTCACTTAACATTTTTTTCCTATTTATTTAGTTATAAGTATCATTCTAGGAAATTATAAGTGAAAAAATATGTAGATAATGGTGTGTGGGATTTGCAGTCTCTCCTGTGTGAACCACAACAAGGAAGAAGGGTTATTGAACTGGATTGAATAAACATGGGGCACATGCAATCTTTTAGAAAACAGTAAGTTTTAATAGTGATTATGCATCAGAATAAGGGAATAGAAAGAACTGGAAACTAATGCTTAATTAAGACAAAAAGAAGACTGTAGGAAATTTGATATTTGCACTCATAGAACCAATGGCCCAGTGCTTGTAGAGATCTGGGGGAAGAACATTCAAAGAACCTCAAACAAGAAGAGGAAAGAACCCAGGGAGAGCTGAAAGAGAGTTAAAATAATTGGATATATAGGCAAGGGAATGGTTATAATATTTTTATATAATTTATTTTAAAAAATGAGGTGTGTGAGGAGTCTGTAGAATTCATGGATTCAAATTCTTTGGGACTGAAAAGCACATCCAGGTTCATGTCTAAGTTGGCTTTTAGGATAGAATCTAGCCTCTGAGAAGTGAATAACTAAAATTGAGTAGATGGAAGAGTCAAAATGGATAGAGATGTGTTGAATGGATGACTGGCTTAAAGTAGGTGTGATGGTGAGATAAAGGACAAGAAAATCCCCCTTTAAGGACTCCTCCATTGCACTCAAGGAAACTGGCAGCTGGGTTGTCAGAGAGATCACAAGTACAGGTACAGAAATCACCAGGAATAAAGGTGAGAGTGATGCTGGAGAATGTGACTCTGAGACAGGATGCATGTGGGAGATGGCATACGTGTGAAGGTAACTGAGGAAGAAGGTCATTGGTTTCATAGACCTATGAGCAGAATTACAGTGATAGATTTATCTGTACGTGAAAGAGACTAACTGAAGTAGAAATAGGAAGGAAGAAAAATACCCAGCTTATTTCTACCTGTAGACTTCTAGAGACAGGAAGACAACAAACAAGAAAACTCACTGTCAAGAACAATGTATTTAGTATTGCTTTACTTCCTTATGTTGTCTCTATACACGTAAATAGGTTTGTATACCATTATCCTGTTAATGTGAAAGTTTCAGCCAAGTACACTATTCTCCACTCACGAAAGAAGCTTCTTTGGGCAAAATAATGTTTATGAGCATTGTTCAACCCTAAGTGACACATCTACAGTGGAACCTCTACACCTATGGTTCATGGAACACAGTTAACTAGGGGGTAGGGAAAATACTAACACATCCCTCCACTCTCACCAGAGAAGCTTCCTCATGCAACAGGGTGCATTACGTACAGAAGGTCACAATTGGCTGAGGTGTAGAGAATAAAAGACTGCAGAGTATTTTCCTGAATCACTATTAAACCACACCACCCATGACTCAGGGACCATCACAGAAGAGGGGGCAGAAAGATTGCAAGAGCCAGGGTTGGAGCATGAATATGAAGAAACAGAGTCTTCCAGGCCACTCAGAACTTGCTCTATAGCAATGGTGACAGCATGACCAAAACCCATGCAAACTCATCAGGCAGAAACCCAACATATAACAGAGGAAATGAGTAGCAGGCCCCAACATTAGCTGAGGAATTACTGGCAACTGATTACTGCTGGGTGAGGAAGAGTTGATCTATAAGGGAATGACTCCAGATAAGCGGACTAGACTCCAATGGATGAACTAACACCAAGGAACATCTGAATACAAAAGCCTGATTCAATAAACCTTAACATATATGACAGAATGCAGTAAGTCGGTGGGGCGGGGTATACAGAGTGGAGCAGATTGGGGAGGCCATCTAAATATGATCAAGATTTATTGAAGGAAATGCAAAAAAAATCTATAAAAACATATATTAAAAAATAGAATCTCTGAAGAAAAGACAAGCTGAAATAAAATTGGAAATGAAAAACTCAATCAGTGAAGTAAAAAAAACCTCTGGGTTAAGACTCATTAATAGAAAGAATCACAAGGAAGTGAGATTAGCAAACCTGAAAATACAGCAGAGGAATTCAATCATCTGTCAAAGAAAATGATAACTCTAAACACCCTGAGTAACAGAATGTGCAGAAAACTTGAAGAACTATAAAAAGACCAAATCTATGAATTGGCGCTATGGAAGAAGGAATAGAGGACCAGGTCAAAGGCAAAGAAAGTATTTTCAACAAAATCACGGAAGAAAATTTCCCAAATCTATGAAGGGAGATACCCATTCAGGTCCAGAAGGCCTACAGAACATCAAATAGACAGAAACAGAAAAGAATACCACCCCCATGTCATATAATAATCAAACCACTAAATACACAAAACAAAAAAGGGATTCTGAACAAATCACATTTAAATGCAGGCCTATCAGAATAACACCTGTTTTTTTCTATATATATTCTGAAAACCAGGCGGTATATGGGTGGAACAGGAAACAATCATAGTGAGGTCAAGGTTGCATGTTCTCTCTCATAAGTAGATACTAGCTTTGCAATCTTAGATATCACTATTTCAATTGGAAAATCCATAGAAGACAGAAAACTGCTAAATGGCCATAGGGTAGGGGACTTCATGGTAGGAGAAATAGAATGCATTACGCTGATGATGAAGGACATACCAATGTTTTCAAGAAGTTTCAGTCTTCTCTGAGTGACTGCACATCCCCTGAGGTCCTAGGTTGCACAAAGCAAACACTTTACCTCTTATGCTGGGACAGGAGAAGCCTCTGTTACTCTCAGATTCTGGTCTTAAGAGGACTGATTCTCTGGAATGAACCTTCCACCTCCCCTGAGGCCCACCTGTGGTCCTCACTCCATACGTTATCCTGGATATCCAGGCATTGTTGCTAGACCTCTCCCATTACCAGGCACCAGGAGGTTTTCCATTATTTTTCTATTACTCTTCTACAGCCCTAGAATGCCTTCACCTGTGCCCTAATTGACTTCTTTAGACAAAAACAGAGTCTGGGAAGTTTAAAAAAATAGAGAGTATTATGAGAATTAAAGTGATATAACTCTAAAACTACAATATTTAATTATATCTTTTTTATATTTTTTTTAGTTTTTAGAAGAAGCATTTCATTACAGCTTGAACATATTCAATAACAATTTCCAAGGCAAAAATACATGTCTTTCAAAAATGATGATAAAATTTTTAGGTTCACAGTTGAATTAATATAGTTATACAACATGGAACTCGGTGTAAACCCTGTAATTATATCTTAGAAAATAAATTTGAAATTCAATGTCTACTATAATTTTTTAATATTGCTTACTGACAAAACTGAACTACCAAACTTCAACAATAATATGAAATTTTTCACTGTTCCTATGAGTTTGCCATTCACCCACTTTCAAAATTCTCCAACCTATACAAAGTCTTTCCAAATAATCATGCTACTTCTTATAGAAAGCAATGCTAATAAAATATTTTTAAATAGAAAAATTGATAACAAATTCTATCTCCTTCTATTCAGAATAACTTTACTTAAGAAAATAATGAAAACAGAGCCAGTCATGGTAGCATAGGTTTGTAATCCCAACACTTGGCAGGTAGGGCTAGGAAGGTAACAACAGCATCACAAGTCCAAGAGGCTAACCTTGGTTACCTGAACCTCTGTCTCAAAACAAAATGAAAAATAAAAATCTGTCAGGAATGGAGAAGAGAAGGACCCATCTAGACTGTTGGTGAAAATACAAATTACTCCAACATCTATGGAAACCAGTACCAAGGTTTTTAAAACCTCCATATACTCCCACTACACTACACCTGGGTTTACACCTGAAAAAAATAAATATACACACGAGAGGTACCAATGTACATCCATTCATCGTGTCACTATTAACAATAGACAAATTTAGAATTAGCCCACCTGCCCATCAGAGGACAAATACAAAAGGAAAGAATAATTGTATTTTCAGTAAAAATGGATGGAACTGGAGATCACCATGCTAAACTCAACTCAGAAAGCAGGTACTGGATGTTTTCTCTCATGTTCAGAATACAGAAAGATGAAAGACAAGCACACACAATTATCACTACAAAGGGGAAGAGGGTTAGGGGTGTGGGAAGAGGGCAGGAGACTGTAGTAAGAGGGCAAAGGAATAGAATGAAAGCAGCATGCATAAAAAGTTCCCAATTACAAGTATCATTTTGTACAAGTAATGTGTGAGAATGACAAAACAAAAACTGAAAGTGAATTTAAAATGTCAGTAGCTTTGTAACTAAGAGCTGCACTTGGTCATTTTTTCTTAGAGAGTCACACATATAGATGCAAAATATGACATAAATGCTTATTATTCTCTATTTTAACTGATAGAGATCAGGAAATTAAAATAACCAATAGAGCACATTAGAGAAATCTTGCAATATTCAGTAAATATTCAAAGGTCAAGAAAACTTAATTTTAAATTAAAAATACTAAACAATGACATGAAAAAAAGGGAAAATATATTCCAACTTGATTAACATCCTGTCCTTGTCAGACTGAAAGAAAATAATTGGAACATAAGATGCTGACGGGCATTGTTCCAGGACAACGTTCTTACGCACTTTATGTCGGAGCCACATATATCTCTAAACATTTAAGAAGTTAAATGTGCTCATTAAGAAAACTTGTTAAGTAGTTTAAACTATCCAATTTGACAATAGTCTATTTGTACTGATAATTCTTACAGGTTAACATCGTTTATTGCATCTCACATCATATATTAATGTTTAATTTGGCTTTGCCTACCTCTCCAGTTTACTTAAGATATATATCATTTATGAATCTATTTTAAGTATATCTGTATATTTTACATATACTTTTCTGTACATTGTAGGAGTATTTTAGCTCATGATTATAAGTGATGTATATAGGTAACTTAAATTATTTTAAACATTAGCAAAATGTAGTTTTCAAAACTGTATGATTTTATTTCACTATTCAATAATTAAAATAAAAACAATAGAAAAAAAGCTTCATTCAAGTGCCATTAAAGCAAATTGAAGTTGAGAAACATTAGCAATCTGCAAAGACGTCTGCACCTACATTATTACTGTTCAATCCCCATATTGACACATGTCCATCTTCTGACATATCCTGACATATCACAAGCTAAGCCACACATGATCAGATAGGAACACACGCAACCTTCTATTAACTAAGGGCTTGAAAGTCAGTGTGGTTTTCTCGTGACAAATTCTTCCCCAAAATTCCAATATTTTAGTGTTTGAGCTTTAAAATTCATGTTATACATGATGAACTGGTCAATTGAAACAATTAGAATTTAGTGATGGAGTTGGAGAGGCGGTTCAAGTTTGTAAAGTGCTTATGCACAACTGTGAGGACTTGACTTTGGATGGCAGCTCCCAGGTATAACTTGACCATAGTGCTGTGTGAATGTAATGAAGTGCTGGAAAATGGGGACAGTGGACCCCAGGGCCTTCCTGGCAGTAGTCTAGCTGAAAGGAAAAGCTCCAGGTTTCGTGAATGCTTCAAAAATAATGTGGAGAATTGCTTGAAGAAGACATCTCAGTGCCAAATTCTGACCTCCACAGGCACCTGCATGAACAAGAGCAGCCACAGACATGTATGCTACACACTAAAGAAAGAAAAGAAAACAAATAAAAAATCCTCCTCGTCCCCCTTGTTTGAAATGTCCTTGCTTCTTTGGGCTCCTGATTAAGTTCAGCCTGTGTCCTCAGTGAATGAGGAACCAGTGAACCCAGGCTTAGGAGACAAAACCCAAAAGCACAAAACTGATACCATGTACTGTTGTACACTATGCACATACATAAATATCAGTGAGATGTTAACAAGCAGGATTATATTTCTGCATTTTGAAATTCAATATAACTCCAAAAATTAAATTTATATTTATAAATCATCCTAAATATTGTTATAAAGGTTTCAAATGAACTGTTTATAATCTAAATATATTATATCCAAATCAGCATAATAAACACGGCATTTTCAACCACCACATTAGCTCTTGTCAGATCTACAATAGTAATATTTTCTAACCAAATGTTATTGATTTAAAACAGGTCAGTATCACCAGCTATTGTACATTGCTTGCCACATTTGGGAAGAGTGATCTACAACACAGCTGTCCTCAGCAATCTCCCCAGAAGCTTGTAAATTTACATCTTCGGTTCTAAAATGCAATTAATTTGTGCATGTTTCCTAGCAGTAATTAGCAGCATGCACGAGTTTTAATGAAATAAACTTGTAATTCCCACAGGGACTATTTATAATGAACACTACAAAGCAACAAGAGCTTCAAACTATTTACATTAAGAATTGATTAATAACAAAGCCATTAAGCTACATATTAGGTTGCATATTGTGCCAATTTAAGGGATACTGCTAATTAAGTAATCATAATCATTTGCATGTGCTCTATCTAATTAACTTTTTATATCTCTTTAAGTTTTTCCTTCAGGACTACTAGCATTTAAGTGGCATTAGCAAAAGGATCATTTAAACCATTTCTTGGAATATTGTTTTCCAATAAAGAGGATTTCTATGAAAATGCTTGGAGAGTTTAATCAGAGTAAGTGCTTTTACATGACAATGTTCTGGTCTACACCGCATTTGCTCTTGAGGAAATGGATTAACTTTAGGTTAGGATTAATAGGAATTTAAAATGTATCTATGTAAATGAAGCATAGAAACTAGATTTCAAAGCTCTGAAAATTTTTAAAACTCGAGTTTCAATGCCTGAAAGAATGGTATTGATCTGTTTTTATGTATACAATTTAGAATTTTACATATTTATCTGGAAAGAAGTCTAAAGACTTTTTTTATCTTGGTGCTAGGAGAAATCTTAATAGTCTTTTCTTCTTCAGAATCTGCCTCCTTTAGAAGAGATACATTTAGAAGAGTTCCAACTTTACACATAAATATTATAGTCACCTCTTTTCAAAGAATTATAAAATTGAATTTTAAAGCTAGGCTAATTTTTAACTAGGCTTTAATTTTTATTTATTTTAAAAAGTTTTAACAAATATTTTTATTGAGTTTCTGTGCATTTATACAATGGATCGTAATCAAATTTAGATCCCATCCCCATCCATGCCCCCATAGACCTCAGTTGGATTTCATGCATTCTGTCCTATCTGCTCAAGCACTTGTACCTAGTTGTCCTTTGGTGCAAGTTCATCCACTGGAGTCTCGTCTGCCTATCTAGAGTCACTCCCTTAAAGAAGATGAACTCTCCCTCACCCTGCAGTAATCAGATGTCAATAGTTCCTTGGCATTTAGACACAGAGAGACTAGAGCTAGAACTTGAACTAGTGCTATAAAACTATTATCCTCTGAGGACATAAGATGAGGTTGGTTTATTTTCTTGGAAGAAATAGTTGCTAACTTAAAGATCCTACTGATACGGAACAGGATGCAAGAAGTGACATACTGCTTGTCTAGCATGCCCAGGCCCTAGGGATGTATTCAGTAGTGTACTTCTTGGTTAGCATGACCAAGGACCTGGTTTTGATTCCCAGCACCCACATGTACCCCAAGTGTGTATTTGGTAAAGTTTCTTTCCTTTTTTTATTATTTTTATTTTATGTGTATAAGTGTATTGCCTGTATGTGAGTGCACCCATGTCATGCAATGCTGTGGAAGTCAGAAGAGGGTTTTGGATTCCCCTGGAACTGGAGTTAAGGACGGTTCTTAGCCGCAGTGTGGGTGCGGGAATCAAACCTGGGTCCTCTGCAAGAGCAGTCAGTGCTCTTGACCACTAAGCCATCTGTCCAGCCCCAGTAAAGTTTCTTTTTCAGAATTTTTTATCTGTTTTCACCATTCCAGAATGACTCAGCTATTATATTAGAGAAAATGTGATACTTGATGTTACAACATCAACACAGAAATACTTAACAAAGACTCACTTGAAAATGGTTTTTTTTTTTTTTTTTGTGATGTTCTTTGTTTTTATACATTCTCACT
>NW_008357164.1:1278082-1287707 GCF_000622305.1 Nannospalax galili
TGTGTGTGTATGTGTGTGTACATGCCTGTGTGTGTATGTGTGTGTGTATGTGTGTGTGTGTGTGTGTGTGTGTGTGTGTGGTGTATGCACATAAGTTCAGATGTCCAAGAAGCCAGAAAAGAGCATCGGATCCCCTTGAGCTAGAGTTATGGTTTGTGAGAGTCACAGGACATGGGTCCTGGAAACCCAGCTCCTGTCCCCCAGAAGAGCAACATGCCCTCTTAAATGTTGAGGCATCTCTTCAGCCCTACATCCATACTCGAGGACCTACACAGTGAAATTGTAAAACAACCATGAGATTCTCTGGCAGGGACAGTTAAGGCAAAAGCAATACACATTTTTAAAGAGTAACCAAAGTGTGTATAATTTCAAATGCAGTGGAAATTTTTCACAATTGAGATGAGCTTCATCATTTCTTTTAGATGATAAGATTATTTCTACCAATAATCACATTCTTGCTCAAAAATATAGAGTAACATGCACAATGATGAGGCATACATATGCAAAAGTGCAACTTCATACTCATATTTTTATTGTATTTGAATATGATTTTGAACCCAGAAAATTAATATCTACCACTTTATTTTCACTTTTATGTAGAAATCATGTTTAAGACCATACGAGTCCTGGTCTTCTTAGGACACAATTAATACTGATTATTTCATTTCTCAAAATATATTTTAAACATTGAAAGTAGTTGTTTCTTTATGATGAAATTATAGAAAACTTTGTCACTAGTGCTTTGTCACTATATTTGCAGGGGGTCTTGAAAAATTTAGACTTAAAAAGTATGTGAGAAGTCAGAAGGCATTTCAGAAAAGCTATATATATCCAAACTTATATATGTACTAAAATATTTACAATGTCAGTTACAATGAGCCCATCAGTGATTAAATATAAACACTGTTCATCATCAATGAACTGTATATTGCCAGTATGCTCTCTCCCACCAAACCTTTCCATGTCTTTACATATATTTTAAATTTTCTGTTTGTACATTTTTATGAAGCTGTGATTTTTGATTATTCAATTATTATTAAATAGATATTTATATGGATACTTGTGCAAAATATATTAAAATAAGAACTTTTATTTATAATTTTGCATATTCAGAGGGTTTAAACAATATTTACATCATGTCAAAAGTAAGCAGCAATCTCCCTTTAGCAAAAGGCTCACTGCTATGGTGGATTGGAGGTAGGTAGTATGGTAATTAACTTGAATGTTTTTCTGACATCGTAATAGATCGCATTCCCACGTGGACTCTGGAATGGAGAGCTGACCTTAGGAAGAATAAAACCGTAATTCTGTAGAAACCAGGAACAGATAAAATTACATTATTAAATTTATGAGAAGCTTTTAGTCTTCGTTATACAATTGCACTCTCAGGAAATACCCAACTGCAAATTTCTTTTTTAAAAAATAATTTTTTAAGAATTTCATACAGGCATATAAGCATATGAGATGTTTTAATCAAATCCATGCCCACTCCTTCCCCTCCAACTCCTACCATATCTCCCCATCACTTTTTTCTGATAACTTCATATATTCTTTCTTCTTTGTTTTAATGAGGTTTTTTGCTACTCTAACATTTGCCCCTCTGAAGAGGTAACCCTAAAATGTTTTAAGAATTAGATAAGAGCTCCCAAATACTTTTGACATTTTTGACCTTTAGAACAGAGCATGTTGCTAAGAGGCCCAAGGAGGACATTTTGACTTTTAGCCAAGAAACTGGCTACTTTTCTTTGGGGTCTTTTTATACTAACTGCCTAGCCAACTCCTACCACCTATTCTTATCACATCATCCTCTGAAGAGGCTACCCAGCTTGCATAAAGGGAATCAGGATGCAGACAGCTCTGGCTTCTTCCATGCTGAACAGGGACACAGGGTGAGGCAATTGGGGTACCCCTTCAGTGGGTCTGTCTAAAAGACTCCCAAATTGCATAACTCTTATCTCTTGGTGGAAAAGAAAGTCCTTGAACCGTGACTAGGAGATGTGAAGAAGTACAGGCAAGAGTAATTAGCATTACAAGTTCTAGACAGGGAACTAGAAAAGAGTCAGAACAGGGCAAATTTCAAATGTTCATATGAGAGTCCATTGGAATTTGTAGACAAAAGCTTCCAAAAGCATCCCTCTATTGGGTTCCTCCTCTTTTTTCTTTTGTCTGCCAAGGCTGGATTCGAGAATGATGGATTCATGATTTTCTTTCAGGGATTTTGATAGCTGTTGGAGTGGTTAGAATCAGCATCACTTCCCTCTCAAAGGCTTCTAGGTAGGGGGAGAAAACAAATTTGTCCATCATTTTAGAACAATGTGGGGTTGTCTCCCTCTGCTACAGGTGGGTACTACAGTATTGCAGGCCAAGAATTGAAGTCTTACATCTGAGCAGTGCTTTCTGATTCAGAACAAAATCATCAATAAGAAATAATTGTCTAAATAACTTTTTTTATATGGACATAAGCCTAATGCCTAAGAAGTGTAATTCTTTGGACTCTTAAAGAAATACACTGATCACTTTCTTTACTCTTTGGTTATACTTTCCTTTTGGGTATTTAAGACCATACAGTTGTCCCAAATAAATCAATTTATATTTACAGTTAAGGCCATTTGAGGATCTGCTCCTCAGTGGTCACATGAGCTTGGGAAGAGCCCCTGGCTCCTTTCTTTTAGCAGTTCCATCTATGTGAAGAAAAGTCAAAGGTCCTGCTCAACCATTGCTGCCTTCACTTGCAAGCATGGAGGAAATGTTTCCTCTGAATTGACCCTCCTCTTTGTAGATTGGACACTGGTTCAAGTCCATCTGATGAGGTTTTCATGGCCTCCATGAACAAGAGGACAGGTGGCTCACCACAGTTACAGGACATTTTGAGAGATGTTCCATAGTTGCCTGGAACTTAGTCGACATTGGAGGGCAAAGGGCAAAAACTACCCTTTAAGTCTCTCTGACTACATTAGTATAGGCCTCAGAGTACGGCTGTTAAACATCCAATAATGTTAGTTCCACCAGTCTGGTGCTTTTAATTACCATGTGCTATGTAGATAAAATGTGGGTAAAAAAACCAAGCATTCTCAGAAAAGTCTTGACTAGTTATATATATTTTGTTCCTAAAACTAGTTGAATACTATGACCTTAGAAATTTTAAGATTATGTTTATATTATTTTTGTTTCAATCTTTATATATAATAAAAAATCTATACAGACCTTCATTAGCTGCTTAAGCTTTCTCATTTTTTTCTATTTTGGAAAATATCTCACTTCTCATATCCTTTTAACATCTTTTACATTCTCATTTTCTTTTTTAATAATTGTAAGACATAATAACATTAAAAAAATTTCCATCTGTTGTGAGAATTCTTTTCCTTGGGATACTAAGCAATGCTTATTCCCTTTTAAGGTTCTAGTGTCAAACCAATGTTTGATTTAAGTTTTACTGGAGAACCAATGAATTTACTGAACTCACTTACTGAGATAACTGAGGGGTTGCTGAGGTGTATGAATGACTGAGGGTATGCACACTGGAAAGCCTTTACCCAGCATGGGTCAAGCCATCTATTCCTAGCCTTCCCCAGATTGTATACTTTAGCCTGTGCCAAATCTAGGAGACCATGTGTGATTAGAGCCAAATTACATATAGGTGGCTGGAAAGAGTAGCTGCATACTCTGGTGAGGGTCCAATGACCCTGTTTGCTCCTTCTTTAATAAAGGAGCACAATCGAAAAGCCCAATGATGACGATGTTTAGCAATCAGGAACTGCTGAAATCGTGGTGATGGTAGTTATTTCGTGGAGAAGAGACTGCTGTACAGTATTATCTTATAAAAGGGACATGGAATTTAAAAGGATTTGGTGCTAGGATCCATATATGAGTGAGAACATGCTTTGTTTGTTTTTCTGAGTCTGTTTTACTTCACTTAGTATAACAGTTTCTAGATCTATACATTTACCTGCCAATTTTATGATTTCATCTTTCTTTACTGCAGAGTAAAACTCCATCATGTAAATGAACCACATTTTCATTATCCACTCATCAGTTGAGTGACACTTAGGTTGCTTCCATCTTTTAGCCATTGTGAAAAGAGCAGCAACAAACATGGTTGTACAAGTGTCTCTACAATAGAATGAGTCCTTTGGGTATATGCCAAGGAGTGGTATAACTGGACCATATGGGAGGTTCATTTTCAGTTTTTTAACAGTTCTCCACAGTGTTTTCCAAAGGGACTTCACGAGTTTGCAATCCCACCAGCAGTGAATGAGCATTCCCCTTTCTCCACATCCTCACCAGTATTTGGTATCATTTGTTCTCTTGATCCTAGCCAGCCTAATTGGGGTAAAGTGATACTTAGGGTGGTTTTAATTTGCATTTCCCTGATTACTAATGATGTTGAACACTTCTTGAGATGTTTCTTAAGCATCGTTATTTCTTCCTCTGAAAATTGTTTAGATCTTTAGCCCATCTTTTAATTGGGTCATTTGGTTTCTCGCCTCTTTGTTTTTTGTTGTTTATATATTCTGGATGTTAAACCTCTGTCAGATGTGTCACTAGTTAAGAATTTTTTCCCACTCTGTGGGTTTCCACTTCACTTTTTTATTGTTTCTTTTGCTGTATAGAGGCTTTCCAGTTTAATGAGGTCCCACTTGTTGATTGCTAACCATAATTCCTCAGCAACTTCTGTCTGATTTAGAAAATCCTCTCCTACACCTATATCTTGTAAGTTACTGCCAATATTTTCTTCTAATGGTTTTAGGTTTTCCAGTCTCACGTGGAGGTCTTTGATCCATTTGGGGTTGACTTTTATGCAAGGTGAAAGATAAGAATCTAGTTTCATTCTTCTACAGGTGGAGATCCAGTTTTTCCAGCACCATTTGTTGAAGATGCTGTCTTTCCTCCATCGTGTGTTCTTTGCACCTTTGTCAAATATCAGGTGGTTGAAATTGCATGTACTCAGGTTTGGATATTTAATGATGTTCCATTGATCTATGTGTATATTTTTGCACCAGTACCATGCTGTTTTTATGATTGTAGCTCTGTAGTACACTTTGAGATCTGGTATAATAATCCCCCAGAACTGCTCTTTGTACTCAGGGTTGCTTTGGGTATCCAGGGTCTTTTGTGTTTCCATATGAATTTAAGGATGCTGTTTTCTAATTCTGTGAGGTATGTCATAGGGATTTTAATTGGGATTGCACTGAATCTATATATTGTTTTTGGTAGTATGGTCATTTTCACAATATTTACTCTTCCAATCCATGAGCATGGGAGGTCCTTCCATCTCCTCATCTCCTAGTGTCCACCTCAATCACTTTCTCTCTTTTTTTTTTGGTCTTTTTGAGACAGGGTCTCCTTCTAGCCCCAGCTGGCCTGAAACTCACTATGTAGACCAGGCTGGCCTTGAACTCACAGAAATCTGCCTGCCTTTGCCTCCCAAGTATTGGGATTAAAGGCATGTGCCACCATGCCTGGCTTTCTTTAACAATTTAAAATTTTCATTATAGAGATTTTTTATGTCTTTGGTCAGATTTATTCCAGATATAGACAGATAGATAGATAGATAGATAGATAGATAGATAGATAGATAGATAGATAGATAGATAGATAGATAGATAGATAGATAGATAGATAGATAGATAGATAGATAGATAGATAGATAGATAGATAGATAGATAGATAGATAGATAGATAGATAGATAGATAGATAAGGTTTTATAACCTGCCACTATACTGAAAGTGTTGATCAATCCTAGGAGTTTTCTAGTGGAACTTTTGGGATCTCTTAGGTATAGTATCACATCATCTGAAAAAAGTGATAATTTAACCTCTTCTTTTCCAATTAGTACTCCTTTAATTGCCTTCTCTTATCTTATTGCTCTAGCAAGAGTTTCAAGCACTATATTGAAAAAGAGGGGAGATAGTGGACTGCCATTTCTGGTTTCTGATTTTAATGAAAATGCTTCTAATTTTTCTCTATTTAGGATTATGTTGGCTATGGGTTCATTGTATATAGCTTTAATCATGTTGAATTGTTAATATGTTCCCTCTAGTCTAATTCCCTCTAGGACTTTGAACATAAATTCATGCTGAATTTTGTCAAAAGGCTTTTCTGTATCTATTGAGATGACGATGTGGTTTTTGCCTTTGATTCCATTTATATCATTAATAATGTTTATTAATTTGTGTATGTTGAACCCTCCCTGCATCTCTGGAATAAAGCCTACTTGATCATGGTGAATGACCTTTTTGATGTGTGTCTGTATGTGGTTTGTAAGTATTTTGTGGAGAATTTTTGCATCTATGTTCATTAAGAATGTGGGTCTATAGTTTTCTTTTTTGGCTGTGCCTTTATCTGGTTTAGGTATGAGAGTGATGTTGGCTTCATAGAAAAATTTGGGAGTTCTCCCTCTGTTTCTATCATTTTGAATAATTTAAGTAGTATTGGTTGGAGGTCTTCTTTAAATGTCTGCTAGAATTCTGCTGTAAGTTTGTCTGGGCCTGGGCTTTTTTAAGTTGGGAGGCTTTGTTTTCCTGTTTCAGTTTCCTTAAATGTTTTGGGTCTGTTTAACCTGTTGATCTCTTCTTGGTTTAATTTTGGTGGTTCCCATAATTTTAGATATACATCAATTTCTTTTAGATTTTCAAATTTTGTAGACTATAGGTTTTTAAAATATTCCCTTATAAGGGTCTGGATCTTTGGGGTGTCCGTTGTGATGTTTTCCCTTTCATCTCTGATTTTATTGATTTGGATTTGCTCTTTTTTCTTTTGATTAACTGGGCTAGGGTTCTCTCTATCTTGTTTAGCTTTTCAAAGAACCAGCTCTTAGATTCATTGATTCTTTGGTTTGTTTCTTTGTTTCTATTTCATTAATTTCTGCTCTGATTTTTGTTATTTCTTCTCTTCTGCTGGGTTTCAGTTTCATTTGTTCTTGCCTTTCAAGAGTCTTTAGTTGAAGTGTTAAGCATTTATTTGGGCTCTTTCTAATTTTTTAATGTAGGCACTTAAAACTATAAACGTCCTTCTTAGGACTGCTTTTAAAATGTTCCAAAGGTTGTGTTGTGCTGTATTGTCCTTTTCATTGAATTTGAGGAATTCTTTTCTCTCTTTCTTAATGTCTCCTTTGACCCACTCATTGTTTAGGAGTGTTGTTTAATCGCCGTGAGTTTGTGTAGTGACTAGGATTTTGTCCAATGTTGATTTTGGGCTTTATTGCTTTGTGGTCTGATAGAATGCATGGAATTATTTCAATTTTTTTTGTATTTGCTAAGGTTTGTTTTGTGAGCCAATATGTGGTCAAGTTTTGAAAAAATTTCCATGGTATTCTGAGTTGAAAGTATATTCTTTGGAGCTTGGGTGGAATATTTGAAAGACACCTGTTAGGTCCATTTGATGTATGGTATCATTTAATTCAGACATCTCTTTGTCTATTCTTTGTCCACTTTCCTGTCTAACAGAGACAGTGGAGTATTTAAGTTCCCTACTATTACTGAGTTGTGGTTAAGCTATGTCTTAATATCCTGTAGTGTTGTTTTTTATAAATTTAGGTGCACCAAAGTTTGGTGCATATATGTTGAGGATTGTAATATCTTCTTGGTTAATTGTTCCTTTGATCAGAATGAAGTGACCCTCCTTATCTCTTCTGATTAGTTGTACTTTGAAGTTTATTTTGTCAGATATTAGAATTGCAACCCCTGTTTGTTTCTTAGTGCCATTTGCTTGAAGTATTGTTTTCCATCTTTTCACCTTAAGGTAGTGCCTGTCCTTGAAGGCTAGTGAGTTTCTTGCAGACAACAAAGCGATTTTGTTTCTTAATCTACTCACTTAGCCTTTGTCTTTTGACTGGGGAGTTCCGTCCATTGATATTTAAGGTTATGATTGAAAGAAGTGTATTGGTTGCCATCATTTTGATTGCTGTTTATGTTCTCTGTCTAATTTTGTGTTTCCTCAATTATACCTTGATTTATTTTCTTTCGTTGCCCCTAGGTATAGTTGTTCCTTTCCTCTCTTTGTATTGCTACAAGCATTCTTTGAAGGTCTGGTTTCATGGACATGTATTCTTTCAGGCTTTCCATGTCATGGAAGACTTTTCTTTCCCCTTGAACTGTAATAGACAATTTTGCTCGCTAAAGTATTCTGGGCTGGTATCTCTTGTCATTTAGAACTGGCAATACCTTGTTCCAGGCTCTCCTGGCTTTCATAGTTTGCATTGATAAGTCAGCTGTAATTCTGATGGGTTTTCCTTTATTGTGACTTGCTATTCTTTTGCTGCTTTCAGTATCCTCTCTTTGTGCTGTACATTTAGTGTTTATACTGTGATCTGTCATTTGGAGTTTGTTTTCTGATCCTATTTGGTGTTCTATGTGCTTCCTGTATTTGTATCGGGATGTCTTTCCTTAATTTCAGGAAATTCTCTTCTACAATTCTGTTTAAGATCTGGTCAATACCATTGACCTGAAATTCTTCTCCTTCCTCTTTGCCTATGATATGCATGCATGTTTGGTATTTTCATGGATTTCCATGTTTCTTGCATGTTTCATTCTTGTTTTGTTTTTTTTTAATTTTTCATAGTCTTTGCTTGAGTGGTCCAATTCTTCAACTTTATCCTCCACTGTTGATACTCTGTTTTCTATTTCATTCATTCTAGCAGTGAGGCTTTCCCCTGTTGTTTTAAGTTGGCTTATTCAGTTTCTCACTTCCTTCTTCATTTCTGCCTGAGTTTTCTTCAATGTTTCCATCTCTTTTGTGAATTCATTCAGATGTTTATCCCTATCTTCTTTCAGTTCTTTGATTTGTTTGTTCATGTGTTCTTTAAATTCATTGAATTCCTTGATTATGTTTATGATTGTTCTTTTAAATTCTGTGTCCTGGGTTATCTCTAAGGGGTTCTCCTTGTAGAATATAGTGTTTTGGATTTTCATTTCAATATTTTTTTGTTGTGATTTTGACATGTGACTTTCTTTTGTTGTCTGTGATTCTGATATGAGAACTAAGTTGAAGTGTGCTTCTGTTTATATTATTCATGTGCCTTGGTCCTTTTCTTATTGGTTATACAAAGCTGATTGGTCCACGTTTCAGGTTCTTCCAGGTTTTATTTTTGAGGGAACTGATGGCTTCAGATCAGCTACTCAGGAGCACCCACAGAAGCCTAAGTCAGGTTCTGGTCAGGTGCATACAGGCTTCCTTCTAAGGTTTGGACCCCTACTAGCAGGAACGCAGAGCAAAATTTGGGAAGATCCCTAAGGTGGGGGACTGATTTGTGGACTCTCTGGTGGTCTGCTGAGTTCTCAGCCCCTATGCAGAGGGAGTCAGGAACAGGTACTCTCTGGCAGTCTGCTGAGATGCCAGCCACTACACAGAGATTGGAGCCCATCCTCTCAAGCTGTCTGCTAAGATCTCAGCCTTATCCTACCAAAGCCATTTCTACCAGCAGTGAGTTTCTGTAATATGTAATCATTTTTCCCAATTCAACTGCACTAAGTTCCTTTTACATCACTGTCCTGGTTATATCTGTGTTCGTGTACACTGTAGTCTTTAGTCATAGTAGAATGAATCTTATTTATAACCAAGCTTCTGCTTCTCTGAAAACCACACTTTTGACTGTCCAGTCTCTCTTTCTAGGAGGGATAATTTAAT
>NW_008357164.1:1287808-1356648 GCF_000622305.1 Nannospalax galili
AGATATTATTCATTTTGTATGTCATTTACAGTTTTATAAAATTAATTGCATAGTCCAATGCTACTCTTAGATGGTTTAAAATATGTCATCTGTATAATGAATTTCAAAGGATATTATTTTCATCCTTTTGGTCAGATCAGTGTAATGCAAAGCAATATATATTAAATGACAGATATTTTTCTTGATGATATGACTTTTACTTGTGTGTTCCACAGGGGTTCTGATTCCTCCAAGGTGCGGGGCCTGCTGCAGAGAATGGACTGGGCAGAGTAAGCGACAGAAGGAGGGGCTTGTGGCGCCATCTTGGGACAGAAGCCACTGGGCCTCAAATAACAAGGGACAATGGGCGTGGGGAACGCACAACAGCCACACATACTCATGGACAGAATGGCCTGGAACTTATGGACCTGGGGTGACACCGCTGACCCCTGAGGCATAGGCAAAAGCTAGCAGTGACTATGGGCATGCCACTGGAGCCATCAGATATGACTAGCTCTGAGCCAGGACGCAGAGCTGTCCAGCATAGTTCTATGCACTGGGTGCTCATTACTTTGTATCCTACTCCTCTCCCCCTCCACAATAATAATAAACGCACATAAAGAAATGTTATATGGTTTATCTGATAGCACAAGAGACCCAGAGAGAACTCTGACGACAACTTGTTAATATGGTAGCAGGTTACAAGGCTAGTTGACAAGAAATTCATGTATGCTACTATCAAAGGAAGAATTGGATGTAGTGTATTTGAAGATCAGTTCCATGATTTCAGTTGATACATTCTGTAATTTTTCTACATCACCAATAGATACCTGTATATCCCTGAAGAGTGGAGGGAAGAGTATTGGAATATCATTTTTGAACATAACATGCCTTTCATTAAAGGACACAACAATTCACTATAAAAGCATAAATATCAGTATCTCTATCTCAATCTCATTATCATTGGCGCACATATCTTCTGCGTTATCTTCCTCAGAATGCTGTAAATTGCATTAAAGTTTACTTTTGCTGATTTCTGGTTGAATCTAAGGCCTTCTTCAAATGGAAAGTTTATGCCCAGTAGTATACACCTGGTTAAAAGGCCATTTTCTGAGACATCATGGGCACTAGAAGTGAACATGTTACTTTTGTTTTGCTAAATTGATATGATGTCAAACTGCTTCTTAAATATTTATGTTTATATTCATAGACTAGGGTTGCCTTCACCTTTGACCAAAGAAATGTCTCTTTGCAGTGAATGGTGTATAATACAGACAGTCATGATTGGTCAAGGTGCTGAGAACCAGTGGCTGTTGAGTGCTAAGCATTAAATTGGACAGTCATATCAATCCTTTCAATGCCCAGGAAACAGGACATTACAGAAGAGGTGAGAGAAAGAATGTAAGGCTAACAATGAGCATGGCATGACCATGCCATTCATGAGTTCACAACGGCCTCTGTTGCCTGCATAGATCCTGCACAAGACTTAGCCAGTAACAATCATAGATGGGGGAGGGACACATGAAGCTCGGTACTGCTTATGAAGCCTAATGATAGTGTTGAATCTTCAGTGGTAGTGATGTAGATACTAGTGATTATTCATGCTATGGTGGAAGGCTTTACACCCATAGCCATAGGAATGGCCCTGGTTAAATTCCGTTGGTCCAAAGAAAAAGAAACGTGAAAGTGTAAAACAGACTTTGTAGGAGAAGGTGTGAGAGGTTGATGGATGTGGGAGGCATAGGGAGAGTGGAAGCAAGAGTTTGACCAAAATGTATTGGGTAGATATATGAATTTGTCAAGAATAAATCAATAATTTTCAAAACCATATGCAAAAACTATTCTGTTTTACAAATGTATATTTGATATCTTAATCTGTTGGTTGATAGCAAATGACTATCTACCTATTATAAATGTATCTATTTCTATGAAGCAAACTATGCCAGGTAACTCATGATGACCAATGATAACTGAGCATTTGAAATTCTGCACTCTGATTTACAATATCTTTTAAGTTTATAATGCACAGATAGTGTGAAAAATGGAATTTAAATTGTCATAAATAGTTTCACTGAGTTTGCATATAACAATGGTAAGTTTTGATAAATGTTTGAGCTAAGAATATCTTTAAACTAATTGTTCTTGTCTCTTTTTTAATATTTTTATTGATTTTTTTGAAACTTTCAAACAATGTAGTTTGATCATATTCAGACTCCCTCCCCCCATCTTCACTTCTACTTTACGACTCCCCTCCCTGACTTGATATCTTCTCTTATTTTTTAAAGGTCTATCAAGTCTGATTTGTGCTCCCCAAATGCTCAGGGGTGTGATGAATCTATCCCTTGTAGTGAGATCATCCTACCAGACATCACACCCTAACTGACTTATCCTCTCCCAGAAGCTATCAGTTGCCAGTATTTGCACAGATGGGGCTGAGGCTCCTTTTTTACCTCCCCTATCCACGCTGGCTTTTTTCTGGCTTGGGCTTACACAGGTCTTGTGCATACTGTCACTGTAAGTTCATATGTGCAACTTCCTTGTTGTGTCCAGAGCATAAGACTTCCTGGTAGTCACTTACTACTTCTGGCTATTATGATCTTTTTGCCCCACTTCTGCGATGATCCCTAAGACTTGGGAGGAGAGAGGTGATATAGGTGTCCCCTTTAAGGGGGGCGCACTCTGAAGTCCCTTATTCTCTGTACAATGACCAAAATCTGTAGCAAGAAAAAGTTTATCTGGTGAGAGTTGAGAGATGGTCTCATCTATGGATATAAATATAAGTAATTAGGAGTCAGGTTAATACTTTGTCTATTTAGCAGAACATTAGTAGGAGTTTCTATGTGTTTATTTTAATAATACTACTGAAAATTTAGAGATCTGTGAAACAGCATTACCTTTATACTGAACAATATTGGGCTAGACCAATGAAAATCATGAAGACACGACCAGGAAATTTTCAAATAAAAGTGAAGTAGGATAAGAGGAAAACAAGTTGAGCTTGTACCTTTAAAAGCCATCTACTTCTGAGGCATGCTACCTTCACAACAGACTTAAAAGAGGTAAATGAATTCTGTTATTTTTTTATATTTTATTTGTTATTTTTGTTTTATTCTATGTGTATAAGTGTATTGCCTGCTTGTATGTGAGTGCACCTGTGTCATGCATTGCCGTGGAGGTCAGAAGAGGGCCTTGGATTACCCTGGAACTGGAATTAAGTATGTTTTGTAGCCTCTCTGTGGGTGCTGGGAATCGAACCTGGGTCCTCTGCAAGAGCAGTCAGAGCTGTTAACCGCTGAGCCATCACTCCAGCTCCTTGATTCTGTTATTTTTAATAAAGTTTAAGTGACAGGCACATCTCGCTGGGAATACTTTGAAACACATTTGGGCATCCAAGTTGAGGAACTCTCCCTCCTGCTGACATGCTACTCATGTTCACTGTGAGCACAAAACACAAGATACTTTGAGAAACCTGAGCTTCTCCTATAAATAAGGAGTCTGCATGCACAAGTTATCTTGATGAATTGATCCTTGAAATCACTGATATTCTGTCTTTAAAAAGGTGTCAGGGAATGAGATACAGATGAAGAAGAAATGAAAGAACTCTGTTATCTTTATTTTCCACATGTTTCTTTCATGGCCTATTTTCCCATATCTATCTATCTATCTATCTATCTATCTATCTATCTATCTATCTATTCATGTATCTCATATGTATATTTCTTCTGCGTTTTTTTTCCCTTAGGTGGAAGGGGAGTAAGCCACTCAGGATATGTGACATCTCCTCTCGGTCATAGCTCTCCTTTCCCTCAGTGGAGGAGCCTCTTCCCTGGGCTCTGGGTACCTTACTTTTGCTATAATGAGAATTTATGATATATTAAATTCTCTCTTTCCAAATTTCAATTCATGCTGTTTTCACATCCAAACTTAAAACAAATATTGCATAATGCATTGTCTTTGCAAATGTGGAAAGATGAAATTAGTTACATTAATTCATTTCATTAACTCTAGATTGTATTTTATATACTCTATTTGATATTCTTTAGTTTCTTATTTAAATAGTTAAAAATAAATAAGAGCTAAAATTATCCATGATACAAATTTCTAAAAATACTTCTTCAAAAATTCATTGCATTTTGTTATGAAATATCCAACATATAAAATATGCATAAATGTGCATTAAAATGGAAAAGATTCATTTTATCCCTTTATTGATGATGTTATTGGTTTTAACAGAATGACTATTTACATACAAATTATTAATTGGGAAATTAAAAGTATTACAAGTACAATTAGAATTTGTCAACGTGTAACTGCAGGAGTATATCATACTCCCAGTATCAAATCATATATAATCACCGTTCTGTAGAGCCAAGCAAGCAAATGAGAAAGTAAAATAAAAATGAGAAATCACAAGATCTTTTGAAGGAAACAATTATCAAACTTCAGCATTTAGAGAAGATCCTAGAGAAAACCTGGAAAAAAAGCACCCGTGTTTTCTTTAAATCACCTTGATCTCTTCAGGAAATTTCTAGCTAAGGACAGGATTCTCAGTTCTGTTGAACATCACAGCCTCCTGGGAGGGACTTTCATACAGAAAACTGCTTGACACAAACTGAATGGGTTAGATAAGCATCTGATATGATGAAGGAGGAAGGTATCATTATCGATTAACTGCCTCCTAAGAGATCCCATTGTGGAACCTAGTAAAGAATCATTACCAGAATTTACATGCTCCATTCTATTTCCAACCATCCTACATAGATGCACTTTAGCTCTGCATCCCTTAAGTATTTCTACATCATAGTAATTTGAAAGGGGTATAGTTGCCCTGCTTCCATTATTAACACAATACTATAAAGAAATGGATGAGATTGTAGGGCAAAGGGGAGGTGAGAATAGTTAAGGGGTATGCCAAGGAAGTAAGTAAATGGAGAACAAAGATAATGCAGTCCATCATTTGTTGGTCCCTCTGGGTATTTCCAAAATATGCCACTGCACACTTAAAGTCATTTTTGATTGCCTATTTCATAAACTGTACTGTCACAGATAAAATTACACAGAATTCAGTCTCCCTTTTAAAAAATTACAGATCTTTGTAGAAAAAATTAAAAATATAAAGTGACCATATGAATTTATGACAGATCAAAATATTTTTTCAAATAATCAAGTTGATAAAATTCATCCTTCATGAAAAGAAATATGTAGCAGAATTCTCATCAGAAAAACTTTAGGGACTGGAGAGACGGTTCAGCAGTTAAGAGCACTGGCTGCTCTTGCAAAGGATGTGTGTTTCAGTTTCCAGCACCAATATGGTGGCTAACACCTGTCTGTAACTTCAGTTCCAGGGGATCTGATGCCCTCTTCTGGTCCTTGCAGGCATTGCATACATGTGTTCATTTACATACACACAGGCAAAACATACATATAAAATAAAAAGAATAAAAAATAAAAAAATTTAAGAGAAATAAAACTTTAGACAAATAAAATCATATTTGCTTTAAAATTTTCTCACATGTATTTGATAATAAAAGTGGCATTATATCACTCTAACAAACATTAGAAAGATTTAAACATCAATTAATGAATAACAGAAATATAGGTTATTTTAAGGAGAATTTGTGCAAAATGTAACAGCAAACACCTTCCTTCACTGCATAGAGTTAGGCAAAGAGAGGTATGGATATAAACATCAGTAAGTTTCCTCTAGTGCTAAGGAAAGAAATTGGGCACTAAACATTTCCAATTTACATAACAATTTTTTATCTGTGAAATAGAGAGATATGTGTCTGAGTTCCATAAGCTTAAAATGGTTCTCTTTTAAAAAAGACAATTTTCTGACAAACTTCAGTGCATAAAATTATATTTCCAAGGAAATTTTTCTATTATAAAGAAAAAGGAAATATTTCCTGAATAACTACTGATATCAGACACTGTGAGTTCCTCAATGTATTTCCCATAACCTTCATAAGAAGCCACACAATGTGTTGTTTTCATACATGCAAGTGATGGGAACAGATCGAACAGGCATACTGCTCTGCTTACTTTAGGTCTCATTTTCCAGAGACATTTATTAAATTAAATAAGAGAAAGCTAATGCTTTTCAAACCTAACATTCTGTACCAAGTTAAATTATAAAGAATATTTATATGTACATCTATAGTTTAAAAGCAGTGTTTTATCAGTCTTGTGCACATGTGATGTAACAAAAAAAAAGCATTTGAAAAACTTGATATGAACAAAGTTTAAATGTATTTGAATCCTTGGTCCCAGTTGGTGGCACTATTTGCACAGGTTTCAGAGATTTTTTGCTAAAGGAAACACATCACTGGGGTGTCACTGGGAGTGTGGGGCAGACTCTGAGAGTTCTTAGCCTTGCCCCATTTCATGGTATTTTATCAAGCCACTGAAAAATAACTTATGCACTCTTGAAATAGAAAATGATCATGTCACCAAGAAAATGGATCTAAGATGAAGTCCTTGGTTTCAAACAAACACTGGCTTAGTGGTAACTAGTAGTCAACATCAAGCAAATTGCTTCTCTTATATCTCAATTTCTTCAACCATAAAATGAGGATACATATATATTCACACACATATAAATACATACATATATATATATATGTTTGTTGGGAGGGAAATATTTAGTGAGTCAATATAAGTAAAAATTCATAAAAGTGCCTGAGATATACTAAGCAGTAAGCACACATTAACTATTTTTGCAAATTAAATGTGTAAAGGCACATAGTACTTATTGTTGTGTCTCTAAATACATATTTAGTTGAGTCTAATTGCCAATATTTTAGGGATTTCCAATGGATACTATTCAGAGATAACCCAGGTCCTTTATTGCTAGCTGGAATAAGACATTTGCATTATTTTTAACCCAGTCTGAATGATATTATCTTGTTCCATTATACTGATCCAATATTATCTGTTGATTAATATAGTAGTGTTTCTTTTTATGCAACAAAAATGGCTACCAACCTTTCAGCACCTTTTTACTTAGTGTGTTCAATGTCTAATTCATGAAGTCATGTTTACTAACTGATAATTTTAGATCTACTTTGTTTTAATCCTTATAAATATTTAGTTGTTAGGTATCTTCTGGTAGATGAAGAAACTGTGCATCTAAGATTAAATCACCATGGTAAGTATCACAGCTCATTAAATCATTAAACATCTGAGTCCTCACATTCATCCAACCTGGCCCATCTTTAAAACCTCTGCTCTGCCACCTGAATCCCTCTAGGCTTTCTCTGGAGTCTGTATTTCCAACACTTGTTCTGAGTTTGCTATCAATCCTATTCACTCCTCAGATTTATTTAATTGCAACTATGAATCGATAAAAAAGTTTCAGCTATATCAACAAATGTTTTGATTTATATTAAGTCTACTTTATTTAGAAATAGTATTAGCCATTATTCATTTGTAGCATCTAGATTATGGAGCTTTGGTTTCTGAGTTTATGTGTGTGTGTGTGTGTGTGTGTGTGTGTGTGTGTGTGTGTGTGTTTTCAAAATATTTTAAAAATACTTTTATTGATCTTTTGCAATTTCATACAATAGTTCTTAACAAATTTGGACCCCTGCCACATCAATGCCCCCCATCCCTCTGCTGGACCTCATGCATTCTGCCATACATGTTAAGTCCTATCTGGTCAAGCATTTGTATCCAAATGTCCATCAGTGCAAATTCATCCACTGGAGTTTAGTCAGCCCTTCTAGATATCATAAGTAAGGCATACTTTCCCTATCCCAGTAGCAATCAGTCTCCAATAATTTTCAATCTAGTGCCTGCCTGCCACCCGTTTCCTCCGCTCTGGGCCCTTGTTTAGTTGAGTTGACATGGGTCCTATGCTCAATACCGCCATTGCCACAAGTTCATATGTGCAAGCTTCCAGTGGCCTGAAAGTCTCTACTTCCCTGTGTTCATAAACCAACCCTGACTCTTACAATCTTTTGAAAATACTTTGATTGATTACTTGAGAAGGTCATACAATGTATTTTGCTCACAGTCAGACACTCTTTTTCATCTTCCCCACCTCCTCACTATCTTCACACACACTTCCTGTACTTTCTTAATTTTGATAAAGGCCTATCTAGTCTAATTTCTGTTTCCCAAATGCTCTTGGGTGTGGGTCTACCCCTAGAGCCTGGTCAACCTACTGAGCATCAAACCATTAAAGAAAATTGATTCTCCCTCTCCCAGCAGCTACCAATTGCAATAATCACCCAGCATTCTATCTGGTTTCTTTTTGTTTGTTGTTTCTTGCTTGTTTTGATTTGGGTGGCTTTTTGGGTTTTGGTACAGGGTGTCCCTCTAGCATTAGCTTGCCTGGAACTCTATGTAGACAGGGATGGTCTTCATCTCAGAGAGCTCCTCCTGCCTCTGCCTCCTGAGAGTTGGAATTAAAGGTGTGTGCCATCAAACAGAGTTGCATTGGTTTCTGTTTCCCCTTTTCTTTTAGTGTCAACAAGCATTGTTTGCAGAGAAGTGGTGAGGGCTTTTGACATCATTTCATTAAGAGATGCTTGGAGCAAGAAAAATACCACTTGTTTTACTGAAATATATGAGCATATGATACTTTTCAATGTCTACATCTATTTCTTATTGTGTTATCTACTGATCACATTTGTCTTAAAGGTAGTAATTATAATAATTCAGGCCATAGGTCCTGAGTTCAGACTTTGTGGCTGACTTAATTTTCAAGCTGTCATGGAATACGGAATCATAAGCACATCACTTGGACACCTTGTAAAGCAAATGCTTATTATGATAGCATTATCTTCACAGAGAGCAGGTAAGATAATTTATGAAAAAAATGCCTACAATTGAGCCTAATGCATAATGTTTGCTCTATTAAATGTTACCAACATTTATTATACAGTTATAGCAGTTTAAAATCATGGCTGACTTTGGTAATGATCACTTGTACAATAAAAGTCCAGTTTCTTGGTATTTGAATATGCGTTCACATTGTCAAAGTGGAACTGAATTATGACTCCTTAGTGAAATTTTTGGGGTCAAGGAAACCTCTATTTTGTAACTGGAAACCTTTATCTTAGAATTTTAGGAGGCTCTTATGTCAAGTCCATCGAGGCCGAGAATGCACTGGGCAGACTGGATGAAGAAAATGGTGACCAAAGTTCACTGCTGGTCACTCCTTCATGGTGGAGCCATGGACATGTACATCACCAATAAGACTATCCAAACCAACTAAATTTCACTTCACAGAATGTTTAAGCATAATAAAATAGCTATTTTATTCCACTTAATTTTAGATATCTACACAAAGTAGGTTGCTAGATATATTAGTCAATTTTCTGTTGCTGTGATAGAAACAGTGACCAAAACAACTTACAAAAGGAAGAGCTTATTTGAGCTTACAGTTCCAGAGGAATTACAGTCCATCATGGCAGGGAGGCATGGTGGCTGGAGGTGGCTGGATCAGGAGCAGCAGAAGTGAAGCTCTCACATCATCATGCAGGCACAAGAAGCAAGAGAACACCTGGAGAGCCGGCAAGGCTTAAGAACTCTCTAAGCCCACCCCCAGTGATGTGCTTCCTCCAGATACCCACACCTTCTAACACCTTTCACAACAGTGCCACCATCTGGGGACAAAATGTCCAAATACTTGGAACCTATGGGGATCATTTTCATTCAAACCATCACATTCCATCCCCTGTCTCCCATGGGCTCATGACTATATAAAATAAAAAATGCATTTAGTCCAACTTTAAAAGTCCCCATAGTCATTATCAGTTTCAATACTATTCAAAAGCCCACAGTCCAAAGTCTATTCTGAGACTCAGGTAAATATCTGAACTGTAAACCTCTATAAAATCAAAAGACAAGTTACATATTCCCAACATATAGTGGACCTGAATACACATCACCATTCCAAAAGGGAGGGATGGAGCGATAGTTAGGAAATACCAGACCGAAACAAGACCGAAAACTAGCAGGGCAAACACCAAATCCAGTAGCTCCACACCCAACTTCTGGGAGTTTAGTTACAAAGGGCTTAGATGGCTCAGCTTCTCTAGCTTTGCTGTGTGCAACACACATCTCTCTCTTGTGCTGGTACCACTCCCTGTATACAGGTCTTCTTGGCAGATGCCTCACAGCTCCGCCATCACGGACGTCTTCTTGGGGTCTCCATTGCAAACCAGGCTTCGCTTTCACAGCTTCACACAATGGCCTATCAGGGCCTTCTCTATGCAGAGGATCCCTTGCTGAAGGCTGCCTGGCCTTCAAGGCTCTCTGAAACCTCAGAGGAAGAACTGATGACCCCTTCACTCTCGCATCTTTCATGCCTCTAAAGCCGGTACCAGGTGAATGACATTGCCAAGTTTCACTCTAGTTTGGGATGGACCCCAGCCTGCTTTATCCATTTTAGAAACTTTTCTCTTCAGTGGTCCCTGCAGCATTTTCCTTTCATAAGTTGGAGGCTTAACTGGGTGTGGTCTTGTCCTGGAGGCACTCTTTCCACTGTTTAAGTCTGAATCTCTAGGCCCCTCCTTAATCACTTTAATCTCCTTATCGATGGGATTCTTTCCATCACCTGCCAGGGTTCCAACATTAATCTTCCTAGTGCTCTTTTCAGTCCATCCTGTACATTCTGTATTTCTTTCTGCCCCATTTGCTCTTTTTCACTGTAAATCTGTATAATATTCACCATTAATAGCCACACCACCATTTCTATGTTATGCTATCTTGAAATTTCTTCTGCCAGATAAATTAGTCCATGGCTTTCTGACTTAGCCTCAGGCAAACTTTTTGGCTGTGGGCAGACTCCAGCCATACTCTTTGCCAAAATATCCCAATTACTGCTTAAGTCCTTATTTCCCTCTGGAACTGCATTGCTTTCAGCACTGCTTTCTTCCAGGAGTCTACTAGAATGACCTCTGCTTACAGCAACCAACAGTTTTTCTAGCCCAAACTTCCAAAGTCTTCCACATTTTTCTAAAACCCCACATGATCAGGTTCTTCACAGTCAACAGCCCGCTCTCTGGTACCTATTACTATATTAGTCACTTTCCTGTTGCTGTGATAGGAACACTGACCAAAACAGCTTATAAAAGGAAGAGTTTATTTGAGCTTATGGTTCCAGGGGAATTAACTTAGTTTTTCAACATATTAAGATTGTCAACATCATTTTTGCCTTGTATTGGGGAAAATCATCATGACTTAGAAAGTTCTCATGATTATTATTATTCTTTTAGTAGTTCTTAGCCAACTCCATCTAACTGAATATAAGTTCAAATAAAAAAGCACTTGAGTTCGTAGGTTTTGTACTCTGATAACCAAATAGTTTTACTTTAAAAATTACATAGCTTTTTCAATTTAACGATTTTCTAATGCCACTATTAAAGGACAATTTTAATACTAATCTAATTATATGTACAAGATCCAAATGCTGACATCCCTTATGAGATAAAGACTTTCTGTCTATGATCAAGAAGACATGGATATTCTGCCACCATTAGTAGTCAAAATACTGTTGAATATACAAGTAAGACATATTTCCAACAAGTCAAAGGAAAAAATTGTGATAAGGTAAAAGAAGAAACACAGATGCATATATTTACAGAAGGCATGACTGTCAGAAATTACAATCTAAATAGCTGTTAGAACCTTAAGTATGCCAATATATTATATGCCAATGACACCTTAATAAAAATGGAAGGATGTGATGATGTGTGCTGTATAGCTTTAGTGTCAACTTGACACACCTGGGTTGAGGGAGCCTCAATTGGGGAATTTCCTCTATTGGACTGGCCTGTGGCCATGTCTGAAGGGCATCTTCTTGATAAGTGATGTGGGAGGGCCCAGCCCACTGTGGGTGGTACCACCCATGGGCAGGTGGGCCTGTGTTGCATAAGAAAGCAGGCTGAGAAGGGGCCAGGGGAGCAAGCCAGTAAGCAGTGTTCCTCCATGGCCTGTACTCCAGATCTTGCTTCCAGGTTCCTGCCCTGAGTTCCTACCTTGGGCTCCCTGATGAACTACAACCTGGGAGATGTAAGCTGAATAAACCCTTTCCTCCCCAAGTTGGTAGTGGTCAGAGTGTTTTGTCACAGCAATGGAGAAACAAACTAGGACACCATGCCCTATTGCACACTCAGATTTTCTTTCTTAAATATTAAAAATGTGTTGTAAAATACTTTTTCTTATAAAGAGTGTTGATCCAAGGCTAGAGAGGTGCAGTTGAGAGCACATACTCCTCTTTCAGAGGACCTGAGTTCAATTCCCAGTATCCTGTCAGATGGCTCACAATCACCCATAACTCCAGCTCTCTGGCATACAAAAGCGCCCATGCTCACATACATGTACATTCTCTATGATTAAAACTAAAAATACATCTTAAAAAGGATGTTAATCCTTTTTTCTTATATATAGATAGGGAGTGCACTTTTTCAAAAGAAAAAGGAGGCATTCTCAATTATGTTTAAATTTTGGTTAACCAACGTTTATATTTTACTTCAATTTTTTGAAAAGAATAACCTAAATTTTGGTTGTTAAATTTCTAAAACTGCTATTGATTTTCCCACTTTCCTGTTGGTTTGTATATTTGGACTTACTACTGGTTAGCTTGCTTGCATACTACCCATTGCAAAACTTGGATTCTTTAGTTTGTTTTCTATGAGGCACTGGGAGTAACTTTGAATTCAACGCTTTAATCTTCAGTAAAATCTCCAAACAGTAATCATTTAAGGACACAAAGTGTTTAAGAATTGAACTTGGGGTAAGGTGAATGGCCACATTTCTTAACAGAACATTAATAGTACTATTGTTTTGCTGGTCATATCCCACATATCAGCTATAATCTTCATTTGAAAAAGTTTGCATTTATTGGGGGCTAGAGAGGTAGCTCAGCAGGTAAAGAGCACATTTTTCTTCTAGGGGTCCCAGGTTCAGTTCCCAACACCCACATGATAGCTAACAAACATCCATAACTCCAGTTACAGGGGATCTCTTGACCTTTTCTCACCTCCATGGGCACTTCATATGCAGGCAAAACACTCATACAGATATTATATATATACATATTTATATTTAAATAAACATTTTTAAGTAAAATATTTTTCATAAAGTTATCAAAAGAAAATTTCCATGAACATGCAATATTAGAAACCTATGCAGACAGAATTGTCTTTTCACAATGTCAGAATTTATTTAATAAAAATAAATTCACACATTGTATCCGTTTGATTGGTCATAATTTTTCAAGTAATTTCAAATTCCCTTCATAGGTGGCCATTGACAAACACAAATTCTTTTATTTTAAATTTAAAATTTAATAGTAACTCTCAGATCTCACTATACAACTCACACAGAAAATCCTATATCTAATTGTATTAGGGTTCTCTAGGGGAAGAGAATTCATAGAATAAATATATATAGTAAGGGGATTTATTAGGTTGACTTACAGAATAGAGTAATTTGAGAAGTCCAACACAGGTTGCCCTACACTGGATAGACTAAGATTGGGGAACATCTCAGTCCATGAGGCTGAATGCCTCATCAGTCCCAACCTTATGCTGAAATCCTAGAGGTCTCCTGGAGAGCTGCTGGTCTTCAGTCTACTTTCAAACACAAAGGAGTTGGTTCTACTATTGGTGAAGGAATACCACAGCAACAAGACAGATAAATTTACCAGTGAGAGTGGAGGCAAACAGATAAAAAGCAAAAGTTTCCTTCTGCTATCCTTTCATATGGTCTGCCACCAGAATGGTCCACCCAAATAATCTGATCAGGAGACCCTCTCACATGAGTCCAATAAGCTTGTTTTATTGATTCCGAATCCAATTAAGTTGACAACCAAGAATAGCTATCAATTTAACCTATGTCTATATCTATGGCTGTGCCACAAGATGGCTACAAAAGTGGTAAAGAGGCCACAGCAGAGTTTAAGGAATTCAAAGAGACCTTAATGATGGCAGAAGAGCAAAGCTGAAAGAGATTTAACAGCTTCTGGTTGGGGGTGTAGATAAGAAGCCTATCAGAGGCCAGGTACTGGTTCAAACCTCTTATCACAGGTTTGGACCATTCCCGGTTTATCAGAGAGAACACTGAGGTCATATAGATCAAGTGTGAGACAGCGTCCAGACTTACAAGGGGTTTACTGAAGTGTGGAAAATGATGGCAATTATCTTCATAAATAGTGGACATTAAACTGAGTCTACCCTCCCAGAACAACTGAGAATTCTCTGCCCATTAGTTGCTTGACATGGATTCTGGGTGGTAAGATGACAGGAGTTCAGTAGTGAGATCATAGACATTGCTATATGAGGTGTCCTCTCCAAGGGGTACAGGTAAGAGTGTGGGACACTTCCACAGGCTCGGTTTTTCTGGTAATATTTTAATGCATCCATGTGCTGATGTGGTCCCAGTTTACTTTGATACATTTATAGGGTGGTACCCTTACTACATTGAGGAATCAGTTATTTATCTGTGCCACATGGGCTGTAGGTGACAGGTGGTTTATTAACAAGCACAGCACAACAAAATGCAGTCATCCCACTTCTTGTGGACACAAAATGCAGTCACATGCTTTTTTGTAAAATGGGTTCTTTCAGGGCAATAACCTGCACAACCTGAAAATCTGTTTTTTAAAATATAGAATAATTTAGAGCAGGGTACATCCTAATTTAAACATAATTATTAGCAAAAACTGTTTATACCCTCTTTAAACTATTTCAGTACTACCCCACGAAATAATTTACTCCATAATTATTGTAAGGCTCTCTAAACTCAGTAGTGGAGCCTAGAAACTGTGGGAATACAGTTGAGTATATGAACATAAAGCTCAAAATAAGTAAATTTGCAATGAATATTTTGTGAGTGTGTGTGTGTGTGTGTGCACACGCATGCTCGAGCAGTTGTATATGAATGTGCACATACATATGTGTCAATGCATTTGAAGGCCAAAGGTTGAATTTAGGTGTCTTCCTCAATTGCTACTCCACATTATTTACTTGTTTTTGAGAAAGGGTTTCTCTCTGAATTTGGAACTCACCTATTTAGATAGACTGTGTGATCAGCATGCCCCAAGCAACTCCTGTCTCTGCCTCCCCAGCTCCGGGATTACACAGAACCAATGAGTTCAGCTTTTCCCAAGTTGCTGGTCTTCACACTCGGAAGACAAGCACGTTATTGACTGAGCCTTTTCCCAGTCCATGAAATGAATGAAAGTTTTATCACTTCTAATGTGCATTGAAATCAACAAGAATGTGAATGTTTAGCACGGACAGCTTGAATTCATTCCCACAAAGCAATGGACCATCTATTGCCTGTCGTTTAAGGCCCTTCACTTCAGATCACTGAAATCATTAGGATGCAGTTTCCTTGATGCAGTAAAGCTCAATTTATTTTGTTGGCTGTAACAAACTTAGAGTAAGTGCAATCCTATAATTTTATGCATTTATATAATAATTTTATGAACTTGAAACAACCTACTTTTAAATAAATGTTGAGTTCTAGAGAAGAAATAATTCATCATCTGTCTTGATTCTTCTTTCTGAATAAAATGTAGATGTCATGTGTTCATAGTTATATTCTTCCTCTGTACCCTAGAAATTGCCTTTCATAATAAATGAACCCTGAATAAAAAATGGCAGGGTTGATCACTCCTCCCATAGTAAGAGAATGCCACTAATTTACTTTTAAATTAAACTTTGTCTACTGGTATCATTGAAGACAGTGATTTTCACAATATCTGCTTCTTTCATTAGAGAAAGCATAAGCAATTGTGAAGTGATATCCTTACTCTACGGTAATGAGGTATTAAACAAGAAATAACTGCGGCACATTAATTCTTCTAGATCGTCTAAATTTTAAACTTCAATTTAAAAAGGTCACTAAAGATTTTAAATTGTGTTAAATTCCTTTGTAAAGGGACAGGAAAAGTGGATAATTTTCACACTCCTGTTTGGGTCCATATACAAAAAAGACAAGGAAATTTTCCAGAAGCACACATAGTAAAACTAAATTTTAGGTAGCAAATCCTCAGACTGTAAAGCAGATGCTGGGAAAGGGACACCATGCTGGCTTTGCAATTACAGGCAAGGAGGGAACTGAACTTGAGAAAGGCAATAATCAAGCTTCACCAATAGAAGAGTAGAAACTTGATGCTATTACAACTCCAAGCCCCAAGGTGCCTGCCTTTAACTTCAGTGACAGCCCTAAGAACCATGGAATATTACAGTAGCCTGGACCATGGCTCTACTGAGGCGCATTAAAGAAAAGCGATTATTTCCTATTCAAATAATAGACTCACAGGACCTGTACATGCTCAAGTCAGGCAAAAGTACCAACATAGAAAGTGGAGGTAGGCACAATGTTCACTCCTCACTCAGGCTATATTGGCAACTGAGAGCTATGTGTCCATTTTCATTAAGAATGTCGACCATGGCAAGTTCACCACACTCCAATGGAAGGTCATACACTCAAAAGTATATGGTCAGGAAAAATGGACTGTATGGGTTTAAAAAAGAAAGAGGACACAAAGTTGGGTTGTCAGGAAAGGGATTAGATCTGGGAGGAGTTGGAGGAGAGGGTAAATATGATCACAATACATTATAACTGCATGAAATTCTCAAAGAACTAATAAAAAAAGCAATGGAATCTATCTCTAGTGTTGGTGGAGAACTAATATTTCAACCTATAAGAAAAAAGTAAAAGTCTAACTAGGTGTGTCAATCACCTGTGAGACAGTGCTAAGATGACACATTATGGCAATGTTTAAAAAATGAAAGCCTGACTTTTAGCTTCCTTTTTAAGGCCAAAGAGGAGACCCAAACTCTATGAACCTGTTCCTTCAGATTTCTCTTGGAACTGTGCTCCCAAGAAAGGGCTTTGCTCCTTCTTTATTGAAACAATTATCTCCAGCGTGAAATGAGGATGTTAAACTTGTATGTAGTATATCAGAGAAGAATTCTGCACTTTGATCCCTAAACATAGAATACCACACAGATCTCCTCAAGAGCTCACATTGCTTTCAATGAGATAAGCAGTGCTACTTGCAACACTTTGCTATGTATAAACTGCAAACATGCACTCTTACACTGTTCTGAGTGGAGGGCATGGAAGGGTCTTGAGGCATTAAGGTTATACATGTTCAAATCACAAGTAGAACACATCCTTCCTGAGCTTCCATACATTACAAACAGTAACTTTTTAGTTGCAAGGTTAGATAAAAGTTGTGGTCCCAGATTATGACATATTGTCAAAGTCATTTCCACAATTCCCTCTTCCTGGTTTTATAAATGAAGAGACATGTCCATATTGTAAAAGGAAACTTTCCCCCAAAAGTCAATCTTCTCACATTTCATTTATTTACTGTATCACAGAATCATGTCTGTCAGGCTGGTCACTAATGGTAGGCTGGTTAGGGTGCAGAGTTCTGAAGTAGCAACATGTGTCAGCATAATGTCATCTCAGGAAAGGTGGCACAGGAAGGGCATACCGCATGAAGAAAGCAACTATTCATGAGGTTGGAATGTGGGAGACCGTCTCTCTTCTGTTTCAAGAATTTTATCTCCCTGTATAGCTTTACCAGTCATGCTGGGATCCAGAGAAGCCTGTCAGAAAAATCACAATATCAGGATCTTGCTCATTAAGTTGAATGCTTTTGTTTCAGATCCATTCAATAAGAGTATTGAGTTTTTCTTTAGTTGGGATAAAAATTTTTATTTAGCTATATAAGGAATAAATAACCATAATTGTCCAGTGCCTACAAAAAAGGAAAAGGAAGTATCAACAATGTTCAAATTTATAGTTGTAATTTCTGTAATGTAAAAGAAGTTGGAGGGGTGACTCAATCTGGTGGGCTGAATTTAATTCAGTGTCTTTAAAATATTTTATTATGTGTATGAGTGTATTATCTGCATGCATGTAAGTTCACCTGTGCCATGCAATGCCCACAGAGGTCAGAAGAGGGTGTTAGATGCCCAGAAACTGGAGTTACAGATGTTTGTTAGCCACCATGTGTGCTCAAAACCAAACCTGGGTGCTTTGCAAGAGCAGCCAGTGCTCTTAATGGCAAAGCCTTATCTCCAGTCCCAGTATTTTCTTTAAGAGAAGCAAAAACATGACAGAAACCAGTATTTGGAAGACCAAGGTGGAGGCTATAGGCAATTAATAATGCCTAAAATCTCTTGAAGAGATTTATAGTTATCCTTTTTGGAATAGAAAATTGTAAATTATGAGGCTTAGTGAAAATATATATCCAAGATAGTTGATTGAAATATTTAGCCAGTATTGTGTAAATGAAAGTTTTGTAATGAAGCTTGTAAATCTTTTAAAACAGTTATATTTATATGTGTAGAGAAAGGTAATAAAATATTATCCATACAATGAAATACATAAATATTAAGAGTTTTTTTTCTTAAAAAGTATATCATTTTATTTACCCATTATTGACAGAACATGAAGCTATTATTAATGTTTTGAAGGAGAATTTTCCACTTAAAAACTAGATATAGGTGCAGAAATGGTAAATCTTTTAAAAGGCAAATTATTGAATAATAATAATATTTTTATCCTGAGTGTTTAATACTTGACCTCCTCACAGAAGTAAATGCAATGCTGACTGATTGGTTATGCCTTTTCAATCATCACAAGTTTTTACATAATAATATGGTAGTTTTGATGCACTACAGCACAAGAATGAACTCCAGGTATAATTACTGAACACCCAAAAAGTCAGTTAAATCAGTCTGGACTATGTAATGTTTAGCCAAATTAAATGTTCTTAAATACACCTCGGTCAAATGTATATTTTATATTTAGCCCAATCCTTGAAATAGTAAGATTAGATTGATAACTCCCTCAAGTAGAAATTAGATTGAACTTTTGTTAGTAATTTTAAGATTATAGATATATCATCCTTTAGTCTCATTTTTAAAATATCTAAAATAATTTATTCAAACATTAATAACATACAAATACCTTTTATAATTCTCTTTCCATTCTGGAAGCAACAAGCCTTCTTAATCTACATACAAAAATCTTTCTTTACTAAAAAATTTCCATTCTGACATTTTTCTAACAATTTCTTCTATATACTGGTTATCTTAATACATTAGACTTAGGTAACACAATAAATAAATTTAAAATCTGTGTAAGGACTTTCTCCCTGAGAGTACTAAGCAATGTCTATCCCTCCCAGAAGCTTATAGTGAAGAATTAACGTTTGATTCCACCAAAAATGAATAATGAATCAACTGAGCCAATTAATTCAAAGCTGGATATTTTTTGAGTAACTAAGAATAAACCATAATTAGAGTTTGACCAAATATACTGAGAATCAATAACATCTGAGCAAACAAAAACATTTTTTGGTTCAATTGGAATTGCTTAAGATTAAACCAATACATCTTTCAAAGGAGTTTCCAAGAGTTTGTGTGGATCTTTTAAAATTGTACTATTACATCTAAAGTAATAAGCAAATTCTCTACTATCCTACGGGTAAGGAGGAAGCTGGCCTGACACTTGTCATGTTAGGACATAAGCCTACTGGTGGCCCCACTTCTCCTTTAGCCTGAAGGTCTGAAACTTCAGAAGGGGGTTCCCACCCAAGTACATTATTAGTGGCAAAACAGAGCATCCCATAAACTGCTTTTGCTATAACTACCTTTATACCATAAGATAAGTTGAAGACATTGTATCCAACAGCTATTCTCAAGGGAATAGTTCCTTTAATATAGTGCTGTTTTATTTTCTCCCTCTTGGTTACTGAGTCAGAGGGTCAGACTGACTCAGGAGAATTTGCAGGACATTTTGAGATGAATATGCTTGAACCTGATCTGGAGGGCCAAATCCCATCTGCAGAATCAGCTATTCAGTGTGTTCAAACAGCACATGATGATTTACCAGTGTTCAGAATAGACATATGTTTACCTATAAAATTGAATCTACTGGATCTTGCATTGGGAACAGGAAGTGAAAAATGCCAAAATATTTTATTTTGAAGTGACATTCTCTAATATCTTTAAATTTTGTATAACGTGTACATGGAAGTTAGCACTCTTAATCAAGGAGAATCAAGACAGCAAAAGCAACTGCCTGTACTGTCACCTAATTTGAGTTTCTCCCTAAGGATATTTATGGTAACCAGATGTTTGAAAGTTTATATCCACAACTAATTAGCTTGTGTCTTTAAATGGAGACAAGTCTGAAAAACTTAAAACTTAAGTATCCTTTCTCCTGTATTGATATTAACCATCAAAGGCCATGTTTTACTCCAGTCTAACTTTATCAAGGATTCAATATAGAAAATCATTAGACTTTTCAAAAAAAAATTGAGACCTAGAATAAATGTATATAGGCTAGGGTGCTTTGTTCCACCTTTGTAAGACAAATGAACATATCCATTGTTTGCTCCCCAGAGCATCTTTATTTTCCTCTCCTTGTGAGTAACCATGAAGAAAGAGGTCTTGTCAGACTGTCACTGTTTTCACTTATGAGATCAGAGTTTTCCTGTATCTCATCCTTCTATATTAGTGACCATAAAGAAGGCAGAGCAATTCAGATTATTCCCTAGTACTGATGTGACTCTTTAATATCCTCTGATCTTAATACATTTTTAATTTTGATTTTATACAATGGAGTTAGGAAAGAAAGATAAAGGCAAAAATTAAATACAGAATTTTAAAGTTCAGTAATGTAAGCTATCAAGAAAGCCTTGTGGTAGTTTTCATTATTTACCCTTGTGTATGGCTGGGAAAGTTCAATGATTCTCCTTTTCTTCCAGATTTCTCTCCTTATCTGTGAGTTAGGGCTCCAGTATGAGCTATTAAGGAAGACTTGCACTCAATGTCATACTATTTACAATGTAGGACTGGGACATCCTATAATTAATTCCCTTTTACCTTGGGACATTTCTGGCTACTGATAGGTTTGGAGTAAACAGTTTCTTCCTCATATAAGGCACCAAAATGTGACATTTCTAAGCCATATTTAAATAGTCCCTTAATAATGAAACAACCTGACTCCTAGCATTCATAAGACCAAGAAATGACCCAAAATGCTGCTTACCTGTTTCTTCAGCTCTAGGAACTATGTAAAGACTCAGGTCTGCAGGTAGATGGTGGAAAGGGAAAAGGCAAAGGACTCAGCTCTCAGTTGGAGACAAATAAGTTTAATTCTAAGAGTAGCTCTTTATACCTAATGAGCAGAGTCAGCCAAGGATATAGCACGCAAAACATAAGTCAAGCAAAGTTCAAAGTCAAGGGTGTTTTTCTTTTCTGTTACTAACCAAACTCTTTCCCAGAGCTCCAGGACATGAGAAAGGAAAACACAAGCCCATTCTTTCTATTCCAAGGCAGGGTTCTGCCCTTGACTGGGAGGTGGTGTTCTCTCAGTGTCCAACATTCTCTTGTTTTCAAGAGACAGCTGGACTCTATCTAGTCTTTGACTCATCTTCTGCAGAACTGAGCACCATCAGAACTGTGCTCCGAAGTAGGGACTTTGATCATTCTTTACTGATACAGTATCTCCAGCATGAAATGGGGAAGTAAGTCAGATCCATCTTTATCTTAACAGAGAAGTTTGCCCTTTGTTTCCCTAGACCTAGAATTTCACACAAAGATGTTCCCAATTTATCTCATTGCTTTCAATGAGATAACCAGGGCTACCTGCAGTTGTTTGCCTGTAAAACATGCAAACTCACATTCATACACCAGTGGAGAATTAAAGTATATACTCAATTGCACAGTAAATTTTTGGTTGCAAGATTAACTTAAAGTCAGTAGTCCAGATTGTGTCCATACTGTGAAAGTCATTTCTGCATACCAGGCCTAGGGATTATACCTCATTATGATTAATTCATCTAAAACAAAGAGATGGGAGGAATAATGTATTACTTAGTGTCCTAGGTTGCTTTTCCATTGCTGTGACAAAACACTCTGACCAATACCAACTTGGGGAGAAAAGGGTTTACTCGGCTTACATCTCCTGGTTCACAGTTCAACAGTTCATCAGGGAGCCTAAGGTAGGAACTCAGGGCAAGAACCTGGACTCAGAAGCATAGGCCATGGAGGAACACTGTTTATTGGCTTGCTCACGGGCCCCTGCTCAGCCTGTTTTCTTATGCAACACAGGCCTACCTTCCCAGCAGGCTGGGCCCTCCCACATCACACAACAATCAAGAAGAAGTCCCACAGACATGACCACAGGTCAGTCTTATGGCAGCAATTTCCCTATTGAGGTTCCCTCAATCCAGGTGTGTCAAACTGACACTGAAGTTATCCAAGAGATGGGAGGAATAATAATCACTTACTTTTCTTTCACTGAAATGAAATACCATGACCAAGTCATCTTACAGAAGGAACAGTTTGTATTTTTCCTTGCTTTTTTTCCTTTGAGGTACATGGCACAGCTTGAGCATGTTCTGGATATTCTGGACTTTCTCAGTGTTTTTCAGAATCTTACCCCCTTAGACACAGAGCTGCTTGTCTGCCAGCTGGCTGTTTACAGATGTCATATGTTCTCTCTTCCTCTTTTCCACCTTCCTCCTCTGGGCAGCAGCAAAGATTTACAGCTTGCCTGCCTTGAGATTTTCTTGTCAACTGTGATAAAATTGTCATTGAGCTTTCTTCTGATTTTATTGTTAAATTATTATATTAAATTGCTTAAAATATCTATATTAAATAATATTAGATTCTTAAATTATTTATTAATGAATTAAGAACATGATGAGGGACCCCAAGGTGGAACTCTCCACAAGCTACAGTAATACAAATACCCCACAGGAGCTTGAACTAATTCTAGTGTACTCCTCAGATCATGACCTACAGCCAAAAATTAAGAAAATCCATATGGTTGAGAGGCAGAGTGTTAAACCAGCAAGTGAATATGTAAAAAAGCAAAATGAACCTCCAGAAACCGGGTGGGGGGGGGGATTCAGAAAGAGAATACTGTCTAAGTGGCAAGGACTATGTGCTTATAAGAGATTACCGAAAAAAAAAAAAAAAAAAAAAAAAAAAAAAGAACAGTGAGGTTAGGGGTAAAGTGTTGTAGTTTCATAGCACTGGAGCTCCATCATAAGATAATATAGTTACCTGTCATCAAGCAGATGGGCTTTTGTCTGTGAAGCATTTGCAATTGATGTCATAAGAGTTTGTCCAGTTTGGGTCTTGGTAAGACTGGTACTAGCTGCGTAAGTTCCCTCTGTCTATTGCCTCAAGCTGAACTGAACACAAACTCAGTGGATAAAGACACTCAAGCAAAGTCTTTGGGACATTGGTAGAAGATTTGCTTTAGTCCTGGTAAGAAAGGCAGTTCCAAACATCAGCTCAGCCCCATAACTAACAGCCTGAAACATTTAAATTCATGCAGGAAACATGTGACCACCCAGTACACACACAGAAGACTGATGGTATAGATAGTATGCCCTCCTACAAGAGGGTTTAACCCTACAAGCAGGAATTCTGCTCGGTAGGGAAGACAAATGGAAGGCACCTAAAATATAGCTCACTTTAGCTCAACCTGTTTCAGTTCAAGAACGATGAGCAGTTGTAGCACCAGCAATTAGTTTCAAAAGTCAACTTAGGCAGCAAGGGAAATTGCACTCATCCCAACACAGAAGAAATATTTGCAGATCTTACATTTGTGTTATTTCATCTTATTATATCTTTAATTATTTATATTTATTGCTTTAAGTTTTTTTCAATTTGCCTGATTTTATTTTATGATTCTTTCTTTGTATCTACTGTGTTCTTTATTATTTTTCTTACCTTAAACTCATATACTTTTCTACTCATTCCATGAGCTGTGGTGGTTTGAATGAGAAATATTCCCCCATAGTCTTAAGTATTTGAACACTAGCATATGCTCCCCAGTTGATGGCATGGTTTGGGAAGATCATGGGATCCTTAGGAGCTGTGGCTTTGCTGAAAGAGCTGGTGACTGGAGGAAGGTTTTGAGAGCTCATAGCCTTACCCTACTTCCAGCTTGCTCTCTGCTTTCTGTTTGCTGTTGAAGATGTGAGTGCTCAAATTTCTGCTCCAGCTGCCTTCTTCCATGCCTTTCCCACTGTGATGGACTCTTATCCCTCAGGAACCTTAAGCCCAAATAAGCTCTTCTATAAACTGCCTTGGTCACAATATTTTATGATAGCAACAGAAAAATAATTAATACAATTCTCACATTATTTCACCCTTTTATCCTTTTCATTACTTCCTCCACTTTTCACATCTTAATTATAACTTTCTTTAGTTCTAAGAATCTTTAAACTACTACAGTCACTATGAAAATCCATAATCCTCTAAAAACTAGAAACAAAACTATCATATGATCCATATACCACTCCTACAAATATGCACAAAGAAATCAAATCAACATACTATAGAAGCACCTGCTCATCCATGTTAATTGCTATACTATTCATAACAGCAAAATAATGACATCAGCCTAGGTGTCTATGAGCTGATGAGTGTAAAAAACAATGCTATTATGTACAAACATGGGGTTTATTCAGCCCTTTAAGATGAAATTATGTCATTTGAAGAAAATGTATGTTATGAAATTTCACATTAAGTAAAATCGGTGTCAGAATCATATATGTGCATGCACACACACACACACACACACACACACACACACACACACGAATGACTTGGAAAAAGAAAGGGAACAATTTTGAGAGTCAGAGTGGAGATAGTACAAAATAACAAAATAAAGAATATGGTTGGGATTCATGATACACTCTAACAAAAGCACCATTATAAAACACTTTTCTTTATACAATGATTATGTGCTAAAAAAAAACTTTAAACATAAATAAAAAATAAATTCATTTGATAAATTGATTTTACAGACTCTTAAGCATACACAGAGGAATTACAACAATTTTTCAAACTTTTAATTACTTTAAAATTTTTCTGTAGACCAACAAATGTTCATTTGATCTCTTACTCATGATAGACTACATACTAACTCATCATATTGCACAGCCATAATCTAAGGAACTCTTGGAGGGAGGTAGATCTTTTCTAAAGATTTAATGACATAAAATATATTCATGTATAAAGTCAATGTGAGCATTCCAGCTGATTGTAGTTTATTAAAATAGTCGATCTTGTTTCACTCTTTTTGATATTTTTTTTATCTCCACCTGGATAATGTGAAGTAAGTAGCACCATTTTCAGTGATGTACTGCATAATGACTTCTTGGACAACAGAATAATGAACATGGCATGGTGGTCCCTTAAGATATAATGGAGCTAAAAAAATTCCCATTATTTTGTGATGCAGTACCACTACAATGAAACTCTTTGCTCATGTTTTATAGCTATGTAGAGGAAATAATGCTTGATAGTTATAATCAATGTCAACTTGTTGGCTCATATATTTAATATATAGTACTTTGCATGTATTTAATATACAGTATTTTGAAGCCATTATTTTGGATGTACTCCTAAACCTTGCTTTATAGCAAAAAGAAAAAAAAATGCTGCATGTGGTGACTCATGATATGTATATATAATTTATTTTTATTGAATATCTCAAAAAATCTTAATCAACTTTATACCCCCATCCCACTGGCACCCTCCATAGCCCTCCCACTGGAACCCATATACTCTGTCATCCTTGTTAAGGCCCACTGTGTCTTAATCCCAGCACTTGGAAGACTGAGACAAGAGAAATTTTGTAAATTTCAGACTAGCCTGAGCTGGAGAGAGATCCTACATAAAAATTAAGGATAATAATGATAATAATAATAACAAACTGGATATAGTGACACAAGCCTGTAATTCTAGCACTCATGAAGCTGAGACAGCTTAATCATTAGTTTGAGGACAACCTTTGAAGGACCCTGTCTTAGGAAAGAGAAGGTAAAAGATATCATAAAATAGTATGCCATGTTCAACCAACAGCAATCTCATATACTACCTACTTACTGTATGCCTCAAAAATATCAAGGGGCCAGATCATATTGTTGACTTATACCAACAAAGTTTATATAAATACCTTCTATGATAGTTATAGAACAAAATCTCTTTATGATACATTTCTAGTGGCATCTGATTATATTTATATAGCAAACTTACCTCCTTTTTTTAACTGTGTCAATGTTGGGGGGGTGCTAGGGAAGAGGTCCTGCTATCCTACCCTCAACAGCCTAGAGTTTTAGGGACCTTAATTCAGGCCAAATGGAGATTTACGGCTTTGACCAAGAAAAAAAATCAGGACTAGCCAATAGCAGAGTTGGGGTTTAATAAAGATAATATAGATTTAAACATAATGGTTAAGAGAGAAAGAGAGACACTCCTAAAGATAAGACACATTCAAAGAGCATCCCTGTGGGCTTCTCTTAGAGAGAGTCTCAGCTCCTTGCTCACAACAGGCATAGATGGGATTTTGGTAGGATTTTTAAATTACTTTTCAAGGGTTGCTAAGAAACTCAAATGAGATTAAGGTAGTTTCTGAGGGATACTTGACAGGATTAAAATTGATAAGGTCAAAGTCTAGCTCATAAGGATACTGAACGGTAGGATATTTGCTGTAAGCAAAGTTAATCATTCTGTTTGAAATTCTCAGGAAATGTCTGGGGAAAGGAATGAAGTCTGACCGATGGATCATGTCCATTCAGACCTTAAGACTCAGTTGTTGTTATTTTGTCATCAAATATGTGTATGCAAAAGGAATATTAACTGGATATCAGCCATCTTACAGAAAATGTTGATTGTGCTGGAGTACCTACTTCTCAGGAGGAAAGAAGCTTTAACTAGATAACTGGGTGAGGGTCTTCTTTCTCTTCTAGTGCCCCTGTGAATTTCCTGTCTTTTTACCCTGTTTGAGGTTTTCATTCCTCGTAACTCCCTTCAGTGACTCAAGCTTAAGCCATTAATGAGCTATCCAATAATTATGTTGTTTCATCATTTCAAAATAGTGAAAGTAAAATATGTAAAAAGTAGAAATTATGAAGTGACATAACTCTGGAGTTTATGAAACTTGTGATATAGCAGGAGTTGTTGCCTTCCTCTTCTGAATGAGTAGGTGACACTAGATAGGTTGGAAGATAGTGCAACAAAGATTCAATCGTGTATAAATATCCATGCCTCCTTTCACTGAAGTGTGCAGGGATGTAATTTCTGCATTGTGTTTGTGTAGTGAAAGTCACAGTTTTTATTCACGTTTCTGTACAAGTCAGTACAGCCAAGGGATATAGGCTCCTACAGGAAGCATATGCTTCCAAACTAAACTAAATGCTTTCATTTGTTTGGCCATCAAATATAAACTCCCTAAACTCTTAGTGCCCTTGACAATAATGCTAGATGTAGAGTCAGAACTTGTACATCTTCATTTTTAATTAGGTTATAAATATCTTAAACTCATTGGCCCTATAAATCAATCCATATATATTCATCCATTCCTTTAACTGATATCTATAAATATTTATTAATTTGCCAGGGTAATAGAATGAAGAACCTATTTTTATATGCTTAAATTTAATGTTGACAGCAGCGTTTCTCTTCTCCAGTATTATTTGAAGGAAAACAAAAGCTTAACTTGCTGAGAAAAACAGAAAAGACTAGCTCCCAAAGGAAGACAAACCTAGAGTCATTTTAAAGATCACATTGAATTAATTTTATTTTTATGCTAAATTGTTGTTTTAAAAGAAAATTCTAGGCAATGTCATCAATATGTTTTATTTATAAAAATTTTATAATATTGCAAATTAGATTGCATTTCAATCCAAACTACTTTGAAGGTATACTCTATTTCAATGATTTCATTTGTAAACATGCAAAATATCAGCACCTCTTATCTGCACTGACTCAGAATGAATGTGGTCCAAGGACCCATAGGAAATTTAATTCACATTACGATTGGTGAAAATATAATTATGAAGACTGAGAAGGAGACTAATAACTTTTCAATAATAATAGATGAACAACTCACAAAGAATAAGGAAAAACATTAGAAGAATTGATAATGGGTTCATTTGTGTGCCTCTGCCCACACCAGGTACATAAATTGAAAATTTAACTCCCAGTGTGTCAGATTTTGAATGTATTCTGACATAAAGTCTGTTAAGAAGTAATTAGGTTAATACAGTGGCCATAATACACAAGAAATGAAATTTGTAACAGATGCTACAGATGGAAGACCATGCATAGAACAGGAAGAAGATCCACTGTCTGTGAACAAGGATAGAGACCTCAGACTGTTGGAAGGTTGGTATCCCTTCATGGTCACCAGATGATACAGGGGAAATCATAGTCCCTTCATGGTGTTCTTAGTCACATTAATAAAAGAGTTTAAGAGTGGACTCATGTGGAAGCTCAAGGACAATTTTGTTAGAGTTTTTAAAGAAAAGCACCCAGATCAGGCAAGCTGTAAATCTCAGCACATGCCTGGAAGAGGAAAATGAGAGAAGGAAAATGCCATGCCATTTGAGCTGGCATGGCAATCAGACATTTGGCAGAAAAGCAGTCACATGGCAGGAATGAGATCTTTAGAGAAAGAGTGAGGAAACCCACAATGTTGGGAAACTTCAAAGTGTCAGGAAAAGCCTGCTTAAGGAAGATATAGAAGAAAAGGAGAGGTTATGTTTGAAGAATTCAGAAAAGCCAGCAGATTTAGGATGCAACACAGCTGTTGCTGGATTAGCTACTTTACAAAGGGGAAGATTATGGGAAGGAAAAGTACATTATTGTTGTGAGGTGTTCCACCAGAAAAGACCACTCAGACAAAGTTTTGCAGAATGAAAGTCTTTTATTAGCTGGCCCTCAACTACACAACAGTGTTGGAACCCAAGTGCAGTGCCCTGTCGGTGTTAGGGTAAGCGTTTCTACAGAAAAACTACATCCAAGGTGAGAAGTTTAAGTTTCCAAGCATTTCCATAGCTTAGGGGTGGAGAACTCCTTAACAATTCCTATTTTGTAAAAGCAAGCCAAGCATGTAGTAGAGAAGCCATAAATTTGCAGTTAAGTAGGACCAACCAGGAACATGCTGACTTGTTCTAATGGCAACTAGTGGCCTATTGACATGCTTGCAGCTGAGCCCCATCTCTCTGTTCCCATACCCTGTGCCAACCGCCTTTTAGTTTCAGAGGCTAGATTCAGCCTAGACATCAATATGGCATAACTGTTGTCAAGAGGTGCCTTATTACATTATCTCGTTAAAGTACTAATTATTCTGCCTCTCTTTAGCATGGTTTAAGGTGACACCAACTTTCAAGGGGTGACTCCTTTGCCACATAATTGACCAGGCCAAACTGGAACATTAGTTTTCTACCCCATCCAGTTCAGAGATTTTACTCTCTGGAGGGAGTTTGCTCTTAATGGACCTTTACTGATAAAATAACAGTGTGAGAAAATGGGCTTTCAAGCAAGAGCCTACAGCCTTAAAAGATCAGGTTATGCTCCCTGTAGTTCTCCCCTTGAGCTGTTCTGCATTATGGTTTTACAGGCTCTAGTTCATGGTCCTAACTACTACCTGGCTCTTCCATGCTCTTTGTCATGCAAGCTATCTAGAGCTAAGTCACAAGATGTGAACTTGCTATCATCCTTCAAACTTTATAAAATCAGTTATTTTCTTTTTTTGGGAGATTCCTTGGGCAGGTCTCTTCTGCCCTCATCCCTTCTACTTCTCCATCCTTCAAATAGCACCTCTCTTTCTTTCTCCCATCTATCATTGTTGCACTATTAGTGATGCTCCTCTCCAGGTTTGAAAGAGAGGTATCCTTCATTTGAGAGACCCCTCAGGCTTGGTCACTCCTGTATATTATTCTATTTTCTGTCTAGTGCTCTTTCTCCCATCTTAAGGCATAAACATGTCCTGAAGGGTCTTCCTCCTAATAAATTGCATTTTCTGAAGGGAATTATGTGTCAGCTTTCCATTCTTAGACTGACCACTGCTGCTGTATTATCTTCTGTTATTATTACATTTAACACAGACTAAATCAGTCTTTCCAGTACTTTAGTCTCAGATTTCGATATTCCAAATTATTTTGGAAATGTAAGTAAAATCTGTCTTTTCTTAAAAGAGTTAAGTGAGATGAAGTTCCATGTTTAAAGAAATTTGCCTAGAAACCACATGGCAAAAATCCCACTCCCGTTCAGCTCTAAGATCAAAGTAAGTGTCCAGGGTTTCATCCTGTTCTCAAAAGTTGCACTTGCTTATCAACTGGATTGTTTTAAGTAAGTGAGTCAATTATGTAAGAATGTAAGGCCAAGATCTGACCACCCAGAATGAGGTAGAGATCCTTTGCATTAGGAATGAAAACCCAGTGGAACTCCCCTTGGGTGTGCATGGCTACCTAAAAAGGGGAATAAATATACCCATGTGTTTAATGTTAATTTTTTGCATCTGAATTTTTTTTAACATTTTGTGACCTATTTCATATTTTAGATTATACTACTTACAGCATATTGGTTTTATGAATGCTTACTAATATTATGCTGAAAGAGGAATAAAAACTAAAATGGAAAATACAAAAGACCTCAAAGCTATCTTGAGAAATGAATACAACAGTTATATAGTGGAACATCTGTTTTGCAAGTACCTTGTATGTTAAGGAGCCTGAAATAATTTCTGTTGTTAAAAATTATTAACCCCTGCTCTTTTTACAGAGTTCAAGATCACTGGGAAAAGACCACTCAGACTCAGAAAGTTCCAAATCAGGCTAATCTATCTAGCTGGCCAAGGACAGCACTCTCTGAGCCAATTTACAGAATGCTGCCATAACAGGGAGGGGACAGGAGCTTTTACAATTTTATTAGAATTTTAAAGAAAAATCCTTAGGACAGACAAGCTGGTAATCTTGGCCACTGCCTTGAGGAGGAGAATAGAGGGGAGAAGGGAAGAAAGCCATGAAGCCATGCAGGTTTAGAAGCTGCATGGTGGTCAGATACATGGCTGACTGGCAGCCACATGGCTGGGAGAAGGAAGCTTTGGAAACAATAAAGAAATACAAGATGCTGGGGCAGCTCAAAGCCTTAAAGAAAGCATGCTTAGAAAAGGGATATGATGAAGAAAAGGAGAGAGTATGCTTTTCTGAAGAATTCAGAAAAGCAGCCGGCTTATGGAGGCTTACATGTCTGTGGCTGGGTGGAGTTCTGCCCTAGGAGGTGGGATTCCAGGCATGAAAATTTTGCTATCTCATTAGTGCACTAGATAGTCTTCCCATCTATTTAGCAAAACTTAAGGTGAATCTGCCTTCCTAGGGGTGGCCCTATGACCAGATGATTGACCAGTGAAACTGGAAAGGTGGGTCTTTCAACAGACTAGAGGTTTTATGGTTTTGGCCAGTTAAATTTATAGGCTATTTACTACTCTAACACCTGGATTATATGGGTGTGTACCTCAGCTCTTCCTGGAATTTCTGGCCCCAGGCCAGGGTACATTCTGGGATGGCTCACCAAGATGTTTTACACAAAATGGAGGAGCTCCAGCTATTACACCCTCAGTATCTATTTCTTCAAATATACTAACCACTTACTTATAAAAAGACTTTACCTTAGATGGTCTTAGGGAACATAAGGATCTGTGTTGGTAATCACGTAGACTCTAATTTAAATCTACCAATGTTGTAACAGTTAAGAAATGATACTGTCAAAACTATAAAACCATAAGAAACTCTGGGCCTCTGGGGTCAAACATAAGAACATTATCTTATCTTGGTTCACTGGCATAAATAAACTTTTCCCAGTTTCTCTTGAGTGAGTCTCTTGAGTGCTTGATTTGTGAGTCTCAGGTCCCATTCCACAGTTTCCCATAATACCACTGCTTGATTTATGGCTATGCACTCTTCTACAGAAGTAAAATTTTGGCCTTACTATAATACTTTGGATTGTGTGGTCATTTTCTTGAGACCCCCAAGACCCATTTCTAACAATTTTGAGAAGATGAATTTTGGCTATTTGAACCACCACATCTGTGATTTGGCTATAGCAGTTCTAGAAAATGGATACACAACTATTACTAAACATGTAGACAAGGTAAAGTACAGCAATGTACCTCAGGATTAACAAGACACAGCCCTCTCACTGCTTCTGGGCATGGCACTACCTATCAGTATAGGAAACCTTTGGAATCTGTCCTCTTCAGAAGTTAAATGCAGCTGTTGATGAGTTGCAGGATAATGAGAAGTGAGCATGGAGAAACAATACCCGGAGTTGTATTAGTTTTGCCCTTCATGATCTGGTTGTTATTACTGGCTAAATCTAATTTGTATCCAAAGAGTAAATATGTCCTGATGATGAAATTTTGCTTGTCAGCCTCTCAGGAAGACCAGGGTGGAAAGGGTATAGAAATTTAGGACAAAGAGATATTACTGAACAGATGTTCACATCTTTCTTCCTGTTCTTTTAAGTAACTGGTGTTCATGTTCATTCCCAATAGTGATGTGAAGTGGCTAGACAGGGATTAGCAGCCATTTGAAGCCACTGAAGATGGATCCTTCTTCCAGGACTTTAGATTCCACCTCTTCTTCCCCAAACAACACTAGGCAGGGAAGCCCCTCCTAAAGACTTAAATCACCATATGAAAATGTAAGTCACCTGGGCTTTATTGAGGCACATTAAAACAAAGCAATTCCAGGTCAAAAGAATAGAATGTAAATTCTAGCTCAAGCCTTAAATGGAAAACCTGATAGTCCAAATTACTCAAAACATTATATTCCTTTTAAGAAGTAACTGAGTATAAAAACCATTGAAGAGTCAGACCAAAAACTGCATTGACTCCATTTTGTTTAGCTTCCCCATTTGGTGAGCTGACTAGAACATTTGCAAGGGCTATGGGTTAGGCAAGCCCAGGCATGTTAGGCAAGCTGAAATATGTTAAGGCCTTATAAGGAATAAACAGGATCCTCTGGCTCTAAAGATTACAGCCAGCACATTACAATGCCCTGAAGACAGCCCCTACCAATAAGAATTTCCCCTGTACTCAGGATAGGGGGCCATCCAATCATTTTAAAAGATGCTTGGTGCACACAGGTTTCTGTGGAATTCCCCAATAAAAGGCCTGGCCTGCTATTGTTCGGGTCCAGACTCCACTCATTGGCTCCTGGAGCCTGTGCCCAACTGGTCGTTCAAGAATTGGAATGATTTTCAATAAAATCTTCTAAATTTCGAGTTTTGGTGGGTGGCCTCCAATCATTTCTGAACATTGGACCCAACATTATGGGGGCTCGTCCAGGATTCGGGAATATTGGACAGACCCCTTTCTGGGAAGAGCACTTGTCTTCTGGCCAGCTTTGGTGAGTTTTCCTCTGGTTTCTGTTTCTGGTGTCCAGACAATCTGGGGCTCACGGGAGACCAGGTGGATGGACTATTGATCTCAGAGCCGGAGGAGTCTGGGAAACACCCCCAACTCCTCTCCTGGTAGGGGATCCAGGGGATAGTCTGGCCTGGCCCCCTTTGGAAAAGGAACAGTCTTTTTTACTGACTCTGCACACTGTGAAATCTTTCCACCAGCTCACAGAGAGCTTCCTTCTTCAGTTCTCTCTGCTTCCTTCTCACAGTTTCATTTTCTTTACCGTGTGTCATGTGTGTCTGTGATCGTTGTCATCATATGTGTCTGTCAAAACAAACTGGCCACTTTAGTTATTATTTTCATTCATTTATTGTGCACAAGATTATTGGTTTTATTATTTTGATTTGTTTTGGCATGCCTAATTAAAATACATGTACAAATTTATTCTAAAAAGGATATTTTGATAGTATATTCAATGGTATTATAGATTTAGGTACCTAAATATTTTTAAATTTGTTGGATAATGTCTCTAGACTTACTAAATGTTTCATAAAACTTTCAAGTGCTAATTGTTGATACAAAACAATATCCGAAGCCAGGTGTGACACACCTTTAATCCCAGTGCTCACGAGGCAGAGGCAGGCAAATCTCTGAGTTCGAGGCTAGCCTGGTCTGCATAGTAAGTTCTGGGCCAGCTGGGGTTACAGGGAGATCCTGTATCAAAGATCAAAAACAGTATCTGAGCTGGTTGTTTAAGGACCTTATTTGTTACATACCTTTTGGTTTGGGTTTGTTTTCATAGAGCTTGCTTTAAGGTATCTCTGGTTTGCTCGCTTTGGAAGTATTTTGACTTTGACATTCTGTCTGGTTTGTGCTGCTGTCAGATCTCTAAGGCCTGAAAATGGTTTGAGAAAATTGAGCTCCTGTTGGTTATAGGTTTAATATGTTAACTCATCTTCAGAGCTGGAGATGAATTCTGGCTTTGGTCTTCCTGCCTGATCCTTTCGGTCTTGTCCTGTTTCCTGAAGCACTGCTTTGTATGCAGGAAGATGTGGCCTGCTTGGGGGAGGGGTGCTTTTTGTCCCTGGAAACTCTGCTGGCTTAGATATAGCTCTGTATTTTTCTCCCTTGGAGCAACTCTCCTTTAGCTCTCATGTTTGAGTCTGCATTGAACTGCCTTTATGCTAGCTATTGATAAAACTCCCATCAGAAGTTGAAATCAGGAATCTTATTTTGGCTTGAATAGAGGTCTGGAAGAGCTCCCCCAAGCTCCTGGAGAGGGCCACATGGCTGCGGTGCTTTTGTTTCTCTGGCTAGAGGACACCCGATTTAGACACTGTAGCACATGGCTTATTCTGGGGTATCTTGTAAGAACTGATCCCCAAGATGGCCTGAGCCAGTCTCTTGCCTCCAGAACATCCTGAAACTAAGAACCCTCTAGGGGACCCTCTTTCTCCTTGTTTCATATTGGTAACCATGAAGGGATCCCCAAAAGTCTAATAACATGTATTTGCTGGTTATGCAGAGATTTTCGAGTGTACACTGAATTTGGCTCTTAAGCTAGCAGGTGAAACTTATCTATTTTGTTATCTTGCCTCAGGACATTCGGGTTTAGGCTGAAGCTACTAGATGGATCTGGTGGATCATTTAAAGAATTTACAGTGGCTTGCCCATGGACAAATGGAAAAAAGATTTTAAAAACCATTTTTTTCAGACAGAGGGGATCAAAATTTTGATCTTAAGCCCTGTTAGGCACCAAGAAAGCTGTGCTCATACCAAATGGTCCTGAGGCACGTGCTTTTCTAACTAAATCTAAGCATTTTAAATTTCAGTGTACATGAAAAGTCAGGGGCCATGCTAAGATATATGCTTTCAGAGCAACAACGCAGTGATTTATGTGCTGGACATAGCACCTTATTCCTTCTGCTGCCTTCAGAAATGTCTTTTCCAGCATAGCTTGTATCTAGGAATGAAGAGATCCGAGAACTTTGCTTGGCATTACAGCTACTATGGTTGGTGAGAGACATGGATTCCATTGCTTTGCTTTTCTATTTGTGGCATATATATAATATATATATTGGGTTGCTTTGTAAAGTAAAAATTGTTGCTGTTTGAATTTAACCTATGAGGCATGTGAATCCCACAGGGCTTGTATCCTGGTGGGGGATGGGTTTGTTCTATTATGGGACTGTGCTCACTAATATGGCCATGTGGTCTGGTCACCATCATGGCTGCTGACCTCACCAAGAGGGAGGCAAACATGTGACCTGGTCTCCACCTTGGTTGATGACATCATTAATATGGGGACAGTCACATGGCTTGGTTGCCATCTTGGACAATGACATTTTCAAAATGGCAATGACCTGTAACCCTGCTTCCATCTCAGTCCAACCACATGGCATGATTCAAAACAGCAATCAATACCCAGAAATCTACTGGTAGCAGGGATACTTAGGAGTTCCCTGAACTACAGGGATTTAATCACATGTCCTAATTCAATTTATTTTTGTTTTGGTTCCTTGATGGAATCATAGAAGAGCAATGCATTTTTATGTCAGACTAAGGGAGTAATGCCACATCTCCACAATAGGCGCTTAGAGTTTAACATTGCTTGGGCCTGTTTCTAAGGAGATTACTTTGAGTTTTAACTTCCTGTATGGTATATTTACTGTTTTTTTCTTAAGATAACTTTTAAGTTTTTACATTGTTTGAAAATTTATGGATTTTTTTTAGGTTTTAACATTGTTTTTATGACATTTTTACCTAGTAGTTTTAAAGAAATTATTTGGATTTTAACATCTTTTATATGGTATATTTGCTGATTTCTAAAATGACTATTTTGAATTCTCATTATTTTGCATAGCATATTTATTAGTTTCTAAAGAGAACTTAAAGTTTTTCTAGCCCTATGCCTTCAAGACTATCCAGGTACAAAGGGAGCTGACACTTTGTGATGGCTAGACTTATGAAGCATGTGGGAATTTGCTGTACTCCAGGGCTAAACGTTACAAAAGACAAGTTGCTACCAGCACATAGTTATAACAATGGGAGGTAAAAAATTAGGATAGCCTACTTGGATGGGAGGCTTAAGATTCAGCCTCCGCTGGTCTTAATCACTCCTCTTTTCTGCATTATGATTCTAAGCCTGTTTTTCTCTGGAATAGAGTATTTCCCTCTCTCTGATGCTTATTTGCTGTATGCTTGCTTTTGTTCCTGCCCCATCATTCCCTGGGTACTTTCTAATTACAATGTCATGATAGACTAAAGGGAAAGAGTATTGTGATACTGTCTTTTTGGAAGTTTTTTTAGGTACCATTGTTTTCTGTGTTCCTACAGTATAGATTTTTTTTAAGAAAGAGGACAATTCACAGTTGATGGGAAGGACATAGGAGATCTTCTACCTAGGATTCCTCAGTTAGTAACTAAAGCATCACAGTTTTCCTTAATTGATTATTATTCTGGAGGTTGTGACCATTAATTTGATAATGTTAAACTATGTACCCGTTGCTTATTTCTACCTAAAGCGAGGTCTTGGTAGACTGCTCTCTAAACTACATGAGGTTAAAAGAAAAAAAAAAAAGATTTTAACTGCCTTGTGTTTTCTATAAGGTTTACTTGGGAACTTATAAAGCACAGTGTGTACATGGGTGATATTAACTTATTATGTTATCTTATGTGTATAATTTAGACTCCATGTTCTTTTAAAAAGATGATTCTGCACACTACTTTCTTCTAAGTCAAACAATTACCATCTACATAATTCAACTGTGTCCACTAGCAAAAGATCATCACAATTTGACTTGTTGACTTGACTATCATATTCTTTAACTGAAGGAGAAGGGGTAAGTGGTGTCATTGGACCCTCACCTGAGTATCCAGCTGCTCTTCCCAGCCAAGTTTATGTAATTTTGCCCTAATCATACATGGTCTTCTGAATTTGGAGAGGACTAAGGTATATTAACTCAAGAAGGCTAGGAAGAGAAGGTTTGGTCCATGCTGGGTAAAGGCTTTCCAGTGTACTCTCAGGTCACTCATATACCTCAGGAACCCCTCAGTCATCTCTGTAAGTAAACTCAGTAACTTCATTGGTTCCCCAGAAAAACTTTAATATAATCACACATTGGTTTGACACTAGAAACTTAGAAGGGGATAAAAATTGCTTAGTATCCCCAGGAAGAGAATTCTCACAACAGATGGAAAACTTATTTATTGATGTTATTGTGTCTCATGGTTATTAAGAAAGAAAATGGTAAAATAAAAGATGTTAGAAGGATATAGAAATGGAGATATTTTATTAAAAATAAGAATGCCTAAGCAAGTAATGGATATCTATGTAGGTTTGTGACAACTAATCAAGGATGAGAAAAAGATAATATATAAGATAATCTTAAAATTTCTAAGATCATAGCTTAGTCAACTATTTTAAGGATATCTAATAAAGATTTATTTAAAAATGTTGCCCACACTTTATCCACTTTATGGTAATGAAAAGTACCAGACTGATATAACTAACCTTCTTGTGTGTTTAATAGCCAGACTTTGAGGCCTATACTAATCTGGTCAGAGGGACTTTAAGGGACAAATTTTTGTTCCTTTCTCTCCAAGGTCAACTAAGTTCCAGGGGACTATGGACCATCTCGCAAACTGTCCTGTAACTATGGTGAGTCACCTGTCCTCTTGTTCAGGGAGGCCATGGAGACCCCAGAAGATGGACTTGAACCAGTGTCCAGTCTGCAAAGAGGAGGGTCAACATAGAGGAAACATTTCCTCCATGCTTCCAAGAGAAGCCCAGGTCAAGCAGGACCTTTGACTTATCTTCACATAGATGAAACTGGTAAAAGAAAAGCCTGAGGAGCCAGGGGCTCCCCGCAAGCCCATGTGACCCCTGAGGAACAGGTCCTCAAATGACCTTAAAAGTGAAAGTAAACTGGTTTATTTGGGTCAACTGTATGGTTTTAAACACCCAAAAGGAAAGTATAACCAAAAATTAATCAGTATATTTCTTTAAGAGTCCAAAAGATTGCATTTCCCAGACATTAGACTTATGTCCACGTAAATATTTAGACATTTATTTCTCAGTAGTGATTTTATTCTTAACAAGAAAATGCTGCTCAGATGTAAGACTTCAATTCTTGGTCTCCAATACTGCAGTGCCCAACTACAGCTACTATTGTTCTAAAATGCTGAATAAATTTATTTTCTCTCCCTGTCTAGAAGAATGATTCTAGCCACTCCAACAGCTATCAAGATGCCTGAAAACAAATTCTGAGTCCATCACTCTTGAATCCAGCCTTGGCAGACAAAAAAAAAGGGGGGGGTGGGGGGGAATCTAATAGAGGGATGATTTTGGAAGCTCTTGTCAAGAAATTCCAGTGGACATTTGAAATTTTCCCTGTTGTGACTTTTTTCAGGTTCCCTGTCTAACACTTGTAATGCTAACTATTCTTGCCTTTACTTCTCTGTCATATCTCCCAGGCATTGGTCAAGGACCTTCTTTTTCTCCCTATAGTTAAGAGTTATGCAATTGGGAGTCTCTTATATAGACCCACTGAACAGGGTATCCCAATTGCCTCACTTTGCATCCCTGTTCAGCATGGAAGAAGCCAGAGCAGTCTGCGTTCCAATTCCCTATTGGAAATTTGGGTAAGCCTCTTCAGAGGATGATATGATAAGAATAGGAGATAGAAATTGGCAGGGCAGCTAGAGTAAAAAGAACTCAAACAAAAATAGACAGTTTCTTTCTTGACTAAAAGTCAAAATGTCCTTGGGCTTTATAGCAAAGTACTCTGTCCCAAAGGCCAAAAATGTTAAAAGTATTTGGGAGCTCTTATCCCAAAAAGATTTTAGGGTTACCTCCTCAAAATAATAAAAAAGATAAAAATTAGACATTTTAAAACTAAAGACTCCAAAAGAAAAATGACCAGTTTCTTTCTCAACTGAAAGCTGGACAATGCCTTGGGTATGCTAATGAGCTTATCTCTAAGACTAAAGATGCCAAACCATTAAAAAGAGATATTCGTGCTGTTTTTATGTAAATCACACCTACAAAGGTAAAAAAAAAGACACAAGGTATCTACTAGAAAACTTGCTGCTTTGGGTGAACAATGTCGCTTTTATGCTAACCACTTGGATGTAATCAGACAGTCTCTAGCCGAGGTCCACAGACACCTAAAATAACAGTAATATTCTGGGCTCCAGCAACAAAACTGGTATGAGTCCTTATTCACAGGGTCCCCATGGTTAACTATACTTATTACAGCACTGGCCAGGCCCCTGATAATATTCTTGATTGCCCTTACATGTGGACCCTGTCTGATAAATGCCCTCCTCAGGTTCATATGGACCGGCTACAGACCATCCAACTGATGGTCCTCCATGCCCAGTACAGCCCAGTGGCCCAGGAAGGCCCTTCACCCCAGACAACTGCTTGCTAACAGCAAAACGTTTAACTTCTGTAAAATTGCTTGCTTGCTTCCCTGCTATGGTTTAAAGATTTAACCCATGTTACAACTCAAGGGGGGAATGAAGAGTCAGACCAAAAATTACATTGACTCCATTTTGTTTAGCTTCCCCATTTGGTGAGCTAACTAGAACATTTGCAAGGGCTGTGGGTTAGGCAAGCCCAGGCATGTTAGGCAAGCTGAAATATGTTAAGGCCTTATAAGAAATAAACAGAATCCTCTTGCTCTAAAGATTACAGCCAGCACATTACAATGCCCTGAAGACAGCCCCTACCAATAAGAATTTCCCCTGTACTCAGGATAGGGGGCCATCCAATCATTTTAAAAGATGCTTGGTGCACACAGGTTTCTGTGGAATTCCCCAATAAAAGCCCTGGCCTGCTATTGTTTGGGGCCAGACACCACTCATTGGCTCCTGGAGTCTGTGCCCAACTGGTCGTTCAAGAATTGGAATGATTTTCAATAAAATCTTCTAAACTTCGAATTTTGGTGGGTGGCCTCCAATCATTCCCGAACCTCAGACCCAACATTATGAAAAACAAAGAAAACACAAGAGTTAATCTAGCTGGGCCTGTCAATCACCTGAGCAAGAATCCAAATTCCCAACCACACTCCAAAGGTGGTTCACTCCCAAGGCATGCTGAGGGGAGGGAAGGACTAATTGTCTCTGTAATGAAATAATGCCTGTTGTCTTCCAGAAGCCCTTCCTTTGATGGAAATACTTTCAGAACTTCTTTCATGTAGAACTGCAAATTCTCCTTGAAATTCAGAGTTATTTAGAAACATTTAAATTTCCTTTTTCTTTCTTTTTTTTTTTTTTTTTCCTACTTGCTTTTCCTTTGATACCTGCCAAAAGCCTGGGCATGCTTCCCCTGCTGCTCTGGGACTTCCCTCTCCTTCACTGATCCCTCTTTTCCTTCTGCTGTACAGCTGCTTGATGACCTCTGCTGCTGGATTGGCTAGCGTTCTTGGACCCTAACTCAAAAGCCATGGCTTTTCCTTTTCATCTTCATTCTCTTTCTCTTCCAGGTCAGCTGCTGAGAACAACATATACCTTGCTTGCCTTGTTTTTCTCTCAAACTTTAATAAAATTATCCTCAGGCTTCCTCCTGACTTGAATTTTACTTTCTTTTATTAACATGATTAAGAACACAAAAGAGAGTAAGCAAGTTTCTCCAGCAAAATGATCTCTGCAAAAACATAATCTTTCCTAAAATTTCATATTTTTCTGTATAACAGCATATTTACATTCAGAAATGGGAAAACCCAGAGCTGATGGAGGAACAAAACCATAAAAATCTTATCTTTTAAAATTATTTTTGTGAATTTCATACGACATATTTTGATGACATTTAGATCCTGTCCTCATGTGCACCACCTCTTTCCCTAGTACTCCAAAGCCAATTCCTGTGCTTTATTATATAAAGGCCAATAAAGTCAAACCTGTGTCTGCAGATTCCCTTTAGTGTGGGTCCACCCACTGGAGCCTCATCAACCTACCCAGAGTCTTACTCTTAAAATGAGACTGAATCTCTCAGCAGTCATCAATTGCCAATAGTTCTTCAAGTTGTGGTTTCTTACCCAATTGCCTATGTCTGTGCTGGGGTTTTGTCTGGCATGAGCTTATGCTGGACTTGTGCACACTGCTACCAAGGCTGCACATTACTTCATATAAGTGATTAAGCAGCTGCCTGGAAAGCTCTGTTTCCTTGTGGTCATCCACCATCTCTGCCTCTTACAATTTTTCTGGCCCTCTCAGGCAATGATCCCAGAACTTTGGGAGGTAGAAGTTTTACAGAGGTGACCTATTCAAGGATAAGCATTCTGCAGCCTCTTATTCTCTTCACATTAGCCAGTTGTGGGTCTCTGTGTTAATCACCATCAGCTATATGAGGAAGTTTCTCTGGTTAGAATTGAAAGCTGCATTAATCTGTAGGAGTATATAAGCCATTAGGAGTCAGTTGAATACTATATCTACTGAGCAGAATAGTAGTGTGTATTAGACTCTGTCCTATGGTCTGTGACCTGTCAAGCTTCAGGTTCCTAGGGCTCATAAAGTGGATGTTAAATTCAGTTAGAATGTTTGGTTACTCTAAAAATATTTGTGCTGCTATAGAGCTAGTGGACATATCTTGCCAGGCCAACTGATGTTGTAGATTTCAGGATTCACAGCTGGGTAAGGTAGATGATTAATTTTCTCTCCAGGTAACATGCATAAAACCATCCAGCACTATGAAAGCTAATCAGCAGAGATGTAGCTTTGAAGTCAGTGCCAGCTTTATTTCTCCTTGTTTGTAGTGTCTTCAGCAATAGGGCCTTGCCATCAAGTTCTGGTGGGTAACCAAGAGCAGGGAAAATGACCAATATTGTCTAAGAGTCTATGGGACCCCTGGGCAACAACTTCAAAAGAAAGAGTTCATTCCCGGAATTGGGATTTTTCTTTATGAATCTGTGGTGTCTAGAACAGACAACACCCCCTGTTATAAGGTAAGTTCTTTTAATCTCTTTTTATAATGTATATACTATAAGAATCTTCTATAGTAGTAGGTTTACATATGGCTTTTTCCAAAGGTGTTTAATGCTAGTTATCCCTCCCCATAATCCCTCTTCTTTCCTTTTCTACCTTTTCAAACCCCTTTAACCATTTTTACACTTTATTATTCCCTTTCCCCCTTTATATTGCTGTATTCCACCTCCCCTATCATGAAACCCCTTTTCTCCAAATTACTTTAGTAGTTTCCTGATCTCTCTGCACTTTCAAATTGAGGCATGCATATCAAAGAATTCAAAGCCAGCATCCAGCTATGAGAGAACACATATGAAATATGTCTTTCTGGGTTTTGGTTACCTCACTAAGGGTGATGGTTTCCAGTTCCATCCATTTACCTGAAAATTACATAATTTCTCAAAGAATGGCATGCAAATGGCTGAGAAATAATTTCTTAAAGGTCCAATGTCTTTAGTCACCAAGAACATGCAAATGAAAGCCACTGTGCAGTTTCATCTTACCCTACTCTGGGTCATTGAATTCTTTGTGTGGGAAGAGCCTGCACTCCAGGGCACTGGCCTCAGCTCTCTAACCCCTTCAACACATGCCTACAGCAGTAGTACAAACTGCTTGCCTTTGCCTCTGTTAACTTGTGTTTTGGTAGTTTAATTTGTAAGTACCCAGGTAGAGTTTCTAGGATGAAAGAGAAGATATTTCCTTCTTCAATGATGTAATCCTGGAACCAATTCAAACTGATTGAGGGACTAAGGTAAGATAAGTATATTCAAAATTCTCACAAAGGTGCATATATTAATTTTTTTAAAAAGTAAAAGAATGTCTCAGATTTACCGAGTTAGAACAACCTAATAATCAGTCCCTTCTGTATAACCCTGATATAAATCAAAAATTATTCTGCCCTGAGTTCCTTACTTGTAAAATTAGTTAATAATAGCATCCTCATATGTACAGAGAACTCTTCTGAAAATATGTGAGTGTACTAGACAAGTACAGTATGAACAAATGAGAACTAAAGGGTTAGGCTTAGCTCTCCACATAATTGTGTCTGAGTAATTTCAGATTTTTTTTCTGGTTCATGATGTCTCTGTCACAGAGTAGAATGGCAGAAGTAATTTTAAAACCTGTGTGTTGGGGCTGGAGAGATGGCTCAGTGGTTAAGAACACTAGTTTTTCTTGCAGAAGACCCAGGTCTGAATCCCAGCACCCACATGGCCACTAACAACTGTCCATAACTCCAGTCCCAGGGGATCTGACAGCCTCTTCTGTCTTCTGCAGGCATTGCACAACACGGGTGCACTTACCTACATGCAGACAATCCACACATACACATAAAAAAACAAAAATAAAATTATAAAACCTGTGTGTTTCAATGAATTGGGGCCATTAAATATTATTATTATTTTAGAGTGTTTGGATTTTCAAAAATTATTTTGAGAATTTCATACATGGATACTATATTTACATCATTTTTCACAGCAGCCTCTCTTACCTCAAATTCTTCCCATGTCCCCCTCCACTCCCTCTCAATTTTATAACCTCTTCTTTAATAATAGTTTTACATATATATTTACATACGCACATATACGACATAATAAAAATATATATTGTATGATGATATTATACCTATTGGGCTGGAGAGATGACTCAGCACTTAAGAGCACTGGCTGCTCTTACAGAGGACCTGGGTTCAATTCCCAGCACCCAAATGGCAGCTAACAACCATCCTCCAGTTCCAGGGTAATCCAATGCCATCTTCTGACCTCTGAAGGCATTGCATAACACAGGTGCACTTACATACATGCAGGTAGACACATAAAATAATAAATTTAAATATATATATATAAAATCTGTCTCCCCTAGTGTGTATGTGTGTACATGTGTCTAGGGCTGATCACTAGGGACTGGATAACCTATCAGATAGCTAGTCCCTGAAGAAAACTTATTCTCCTTCCCTCACTGGTCATCGATTGCCTATCGCTCTCCATCTAGAGGTGAGACCTTGTGAGATTTCCCCTATCCCACTGGCATATTAATTGGCATTTTCATGATGCAGGTCTTGTTTAGGCAGCCATACTGCTGAGATTTCATGAGTGCAGATTCCCTGTCTTGTCTAGAATGCTTACCTAGCAGCAAGCATCCTGGTTCTTTGACTCCTATAATTTTACCACTCCCTCTTTTATGATGTTCTCTTAGGCTTAGATAAAAGCATTTCATTGCAAATTTATCAATGGTGGCTGTATTTATTCTCTGCATTTTGACCAGTTTGGGAACTTTATAATACTTTCCATATACTGCAAAAAGAAGCTGCTTTTTAATGAGTGGAGAGAGCTATGCATATCTGTGAATATAAGGATATATGTTTAGAGTATAGTTAAAGGGTAAATTAGTTTAGAAAAGTGACAGTAATAGGATTCCTCTAGGGACTATGACCTCTCCTCTGTCTTTGTTTCTTCATTCCTGTGACAAAATACTCTGACCAATACCAAATTGGGGAGGAAAGGGTTTATTCAGCTTACAACTCCCAGGTTGCAGTTCATCAGGGAGCCCAAGGTAGGAACTCAGGGCAGGAACCTGGAGGCAGGAGCTGGAGCACAGGCCGTGGAGGAATGCTGCTTACTGGCTTGCTCCTCTGGCCCCTGCTCAGCCTACTTTCTTATGCAACACAGGCCCACCTGCCTAGGGGTGGCACCACCCACAGTGGTCTGGGCCCTCCCACATCGCTCATCAAGAAGATGCCCCTCAGACATGGCCACAGGCCAGACCAATAGAAGCACTTCCCCAGTTGAGGCTCCCTCAACCCAGGTGTGTCAAGTTGACACTAAAGCTAGCCAGCACACCAGCCATAGGTACTTAGCTATGCTTACAGCATCAGATGTGGATTTCCTCCTATTGAGTGGGTCTTAAGTCCAATTAGATAGTGTTGATTACCCCCAAGTTAAAAGTATCACTTTTGCATTAATAGACATATTTTGCTGGGCCAATTATTGTTATGGTTCATAGACTTTACAATTGGGTACAACAAATGATTTCTTCTCTCTCTAGGCATTTTGCATACACTTAATACTTTGAAAGCTAGCCCACCAAGAAAAGAGGCTTCCAAGCCAGTTCCAGCTTAACCTCTTCAAGTTCTGTGTTCAAAATATATGATGTCTTTACAATACATTCTTAACTTCAAATTTTGTGAGGCAGCCAAGGATTATGGCAACAGCCTATATTTTGGTGGGGATTCTCTTGGGCTGCCCTCACCAACAATTGAAGGGAAGTTTCCTTTGCCAAATAATGGGATTCTTGTTCAATACCCTTCAGCTATAAGCATGCACACATACATACATACATATAATAAATGTACTTTATACATGACCCTATGGCCTTTTTAGATATTGTTAGTGATATTGATCCAATCCTCTTCTCCCTATTTATTACCCTGTCCTCAATTAAAATCCTTCCATTTATCTAATTTCATACTTGAGAGTGAATGTGTCTTATTACTCCTCCCACCTGCAGAACTGTTTATTCCCCCTTCTCCCCATGGTCTCTTTCTGAAAGGATGAAATATTATTATTTTAATCATTAAAGATTAAGGATTACATTTTACTATAATATTTAAGCATTAATATCTATACTTAACATTGTTTCATATAATAATAAATAGAAAGTCATGTTAAATTCATACGTAAATTTATTTTGAAATGACACCTAATGAATCTCTCTGATTTGCTGCACAAAAAGAGAAAAATCATTTGTCTTCTGATTATTGACATACTTTTTCATGTTGAAACATGAAAAAAGAAGAAATAGATTAAAGCTAGCATGTTCTTAAATTATCAACCTCCTGGGGTTTGTCTCAGATAAGAATTTTTTTCCCAAGAACTGTTAACTGTTATTTATTCCCTTAAAGCATGTGTGTGTGTGTGTGTGTGTGTGTGTGTATGTGTGTGTGTACTATAACGAATAAAAATAAATATATAGAGAGCACAATTCAGGAGATCATTATGAATAGATGTAAGAAAAAAATCACAGTGTTCCAGGAGAAAACAATTCCCAATTATGCTATAATTAAAGATTAGTGATCAAGAGTTACATTGGGCTCCTAGTTATGAATATGAATTAAGAAAGGATATTGAATCAATATATATATATATTAAATTTGTTTTTATGCTATGTAAAAGTCATGTTTAAAAACTAATGATCATTTATTATGTTTAGGACTCATAGTATTAAATCTAAATTATTAGAACTAGGTCTTAGGAACTATATCTTTTTTCATCATTAATGAATCAAATTCACTTGCTGCATATTTGTTACACAGAATTGCATTGCTGAATATTAATATGTCTGATCTATTTGGTAACTTTAGATAATCATTTCATTAATATATTGTCATAGAATCATAGTTTCTTGCTTATTACAATTTTAAAAATGAGAAGCAAGGTAAACAATAAAGCTATAACTCTCCAAGGTAAAATAAATATGCTTTTATAGCACATCCTTCCTAAAACAAATATGATTTTTTTCAAGCCACTCTTTGGAAATAGGACATTATGGTGCTTAATTTATGCTTCACCCTTCCTTCCTTCCTTCCTTCTTTCCTTCCTTCCTTTCTTCCTTCCCATTTCCTCAATAGTTTCTAACAAAATGAAAAGTGTCTTCAAAATATTAATCTATTGAACTACTAAGAATTCTAGTAACTTCTTTTTTGATTAATAACATTAAACAATTGAAATTGAGATCTTTTGTTTCCTTAAATGTATTTGTGTATCTGTATGAGTGTTCTGTCTGTATGTATATATGTTCAACATGTGCATTCAGTGCCTGCAGAGGCCAGAAGGGGTTGAGATGCCTGGAGCTGGAATTCTAGATAATTGTTAGCTGCCATGTGGATGCTGAGATCCAAACCTGGGTCCTCTGTTAAGGCAGCAAGTGCTCTTAACTGCTGAGCCTCCCTTCAGTACCAAAATCAAGATCTTCAAGAGATATGACAATAATCTATTTACTGAAATTTTACTGAGAATAGCCAAAATGTGGAAAAAAACCTAAATACCCTTGACAGCTGAATGAGAAAAGAAAACATGGTATATACATACAATGGAATATTACCTAAGCTTATTACAATTCTTGTATTATGTCCTTTGACATGAGTGACATGCTACAGTTCCCACTGTAGAAGCCTCGAGAAATAAGGACCATCAATTTTTTTATTTAATTAAAAGACTCAAAAACAGAGAAACAGAAATTTTGATGCAGAAGGGACTTGGATTATACAATATAATTTCCCACTGCACTAAATCTCTGCCTAACAATGTTTACAATAAATTCTCATCCAACTACTAATTTACCTCTATATACCATACTTCTATTTTCAATGTTTCCTTTTGGTTAGAGATGTAGCTCAGTTAGTGGAGTGTTTGCAACATGCAGGAAGCCTTGAGTTTGATCTCTAGCACTGTATAAATTTGGGTGTGGGTCACATGTTTGTCAACCAATCAGTGAGGAATAAGAGGCAGAAGAGTCAGAAGTTTAAAGTCATCCTCACTTACTTATAGTGAGTTGGAGGTCAGCCTGGGACAGACAAGATTCTTTCTCAAGAAAGTAAAAGAAAAAAAGTAGTCTGTATTACTGAAGAGAAGTTTTAGGTTCACAGTTAAATTGTGCGGATAATACATATACTTCATACATATCCCAAGACACACAGGCATAGTCTTCTGAATAGACTGAATGTTTGTGTCTTCCCCAAAAACTTTACCATGAACGTGCCTTCCCTTTCAAAGCAATAGTATTAGGAAATAAGGAATTAGGGGGCAATTATTGTGCAAGGTAAACCCCTTATGAATGGAATTTATACTTTTATGAATAGGACTGCAAAAAGCCAGTCTGTTTCCTCTGTCCTGTGAGAACTGTAAAGAAAGCAATCTCTGAACCATAAAATCACCCTAACTATACACTGAATCAGCAGGCAGGACTGTGAATAATAAACATCTGATGTATTTAAGATGCCCAGGCTATGATAGCTTGCTATAGCTGTGCTATCAGATGAAGATGAGGTATCAATGTCTCTTTCACTGAGTTGAAAATCAGTCTTTGTTTTCCTTTCTAGTCATTGACTACATTTCTGCTTTCATGAATCACAAATAAGCCATCTGCTTGTTCAGCCACAAAGGGATTCGCCATGTATGAGAGGTTCATCTGGGAACACTGATCCATCTTACACTATTATATACTTAATCCTATTGATTTTGTGCTTTGGTCAAGGTAAATAAATCAAATAAATACCTGTTCTATTTTGCAATTCTATGGGTATTAATAAACATAGTTGTGCAAGCATTCTCACTACCACAGACAGTGCCATATCCAAGTATCCTCAGTGTTCCCTTGTGGTCCCACATGGCCCCTTTCAGCCCACCCTACTCCTTCACCCTAATATTGACAGTAATGGCAGATTGAGAGACTCTATTTTTTCCTTCCTTCTTTTCATATTGATTTATTTATTACTTTATTTACAGGGATTTCACCTGAGGCCTCATGTATTCTATCTGGGAATCCTATCCCCAGCCAGACCCTCTCATTGACCAAACACTAGTCAGGCTCCTTATATTAAGTTTTCATGTCTGTTCTTAAAGATTCCAGTTTTAGCAATTGTGAAACACTGACACATGATGTGAATAATGTGACATGTGAATGTAATAGAAAGTATCTTAAAGGCTAATTTTTAAATGAAAATTGTTGTGTATATAGTTCCTTCTCATCTTCTTCCCTCTTTTGATATCTACTCATACAACTTGAATAGCTTATAGTCAAGTCATTTTTAAGAATCTATGTCTGCTTTGATTGTGTAGTAAAATGAACTCCACTAATACCTCAAAGTCAAGTAGGACCTCTCCCAATTATCCTTATCCTTTATAAAGCCATGGTAGGGTTATAGCAGAAAGCAGCTATAGATTATCCATTTCAGTGATGCAGCAGCTCTTTGGCTCCAAATTTATATTTTTCCATTTATTTTATAACTGTTCTCAGATTCAGTATACTCAAATAAATTTATATTCTCTCTGACAATGCAGGTGACCTCATGTGACTTTATCTGTATTTCTGAGAGGCTTTTTCAATCTCCACTAACTTTTATAATGCCTTCAGGGAGCCTCTTTTATTGATATGTGCATGTACAGCAATACAAATGCGATTGTGCTTTCCTAATCCTTTGAAAGTTGAAGCCAGCAAATATACATAATAACAAAATTGCAGGCATGGATGCATCTTTCAGAAATACATTTTACAAAAATAAATGACACATGGTGATTTTTATAGATTATAGTTTCAAAAGTCATCATTTCTATGTTGAGATGTTTTCTCAAAACATATTTGTTGGAAAACGGATTTCTGCAATAATTTTTACTTGTCTCTTTAAGAAGTAGTAGAGTGGACCAGAGAAACAGAAATATTCTGTTATATCTGTCTGGAAACACCATGGGGATATTTGGGGAACATTCAAATACTGAATAATTCTAGATACAATAGCTAACTCTGACTGTTGTTCTGTGACCTTCAGCAAATCAAGTGTCTTTGCTCTCTAGATTCTTTATACTTAAAAGGCATTTTATTTTATTACATACACCTAAGAGTATATTAGAGATTCTAGAAGTGATATAATCTTTAAGAATTAACAAATCAAAAGGTTCTAATGACACACTTGCCCCACCAGCCTTATTGTTTTAAGGAAAGGAAAAAATTTCATTAAGGAATCTAATGTGCAAAGCCAGACTAAGATTTTCTCAATGGATGACACTCAGGATGTCTTTAACATGAGACTCAATATAAAGACATGAAATATCTAGAGTCATTTGTCTTGAATTTCCTGAGTCTGTTTAAGTTAGGGTAACTAGATAACTGCAGTAACAAATCAGTGGATCTCTGAAGTTAAACAGAAGGAAGATATACCACTCAGGAAATGTCAAGGGTAACTGCTCTGTAAATATTTTGTGTATTTTCATTTAAAGCAACAAAAATAGATTCTGCAAATTGCCTAAAACATGTGATCATATATAATTAAAATGTGTGTGTGTGTGTGTGTGTGTGTGTGTGCGCACATGTATATGTAGAGACTCGTGGTCAACCTCACACACTGTTCCTCAAGAACCATCCACTTGTGTTTGATGCTGAATCCCTCTCTGGCCTGCTGCTTGCCAAGTCTTGCCAGCACTGGGATAATGAGCACATGTTCAACATTTTGCATGTGTTCTGGGGATGAAACTCAGCTCCTCAGACTTGCACGGTATGATGGTTTCATCTCTGCTGCTATAACAAAATGCCCTGGTAGATAGTAGCTTAGAGAAAATTTAGCTTACAATTTCAGGCTACAACCCATTATTATGGAGATGTTAGGCAGCAGGAATTTGAAAGAACTCTCACGTCATACTCATAGACAAGGGCAGAGAAATAAATGAATGCATTCTTATTCCTCACCTACCTTTCTCTAACACCATACAGTATAAGGCCTCAAACCAGGGAACAGCGCCACCCACTATGGGCTGGCTTTTCCTATGTCAGTTAATAGCCACAGTCTCCCTTTAGACAGTCCCACAGGCCAACCTGATCTAAGTAACTCCTTGTTAAGACTCTCTTCCCAAGTGATTCTAGGTTATCTCAAGATGACAGTTAAAACTAACCAGTACAAATGACAAGCACTTTATGAACTAAGCTATCTCCTCAGTCCTAATATACTTGTATTTACAATTTTTATTGCTTAAAGTCTTTCTGCCAACAAGTAGCAATTCTTTGATGCTAATGAGAAATAGATTGTGTTAATGGTTGGTTTCTCTGTTGTTGCATTGATATGGGGGTAAATCCATCATCACCTTTTCATTGGAAATCTCTGTCAGATATTTTACTGATGTCCCAAACTCAGTAGATGCAATAACCAGCAAAATCCAACCCCAGAGTGTGTGCTATGAGGAACAATACACTCAGGCCTCCTTAGGCCTCTTTACTAATCAACCTGCTCATCTCCTGTTATGTTTCAGAAACTTGTTGAAGTATGTAGGATTATGTAGCACCTGATAAGTCTTTTTGCCATTGGATTAATTAGAGCTATAGACATTTGAAAAACAGCACATAAAAATGTTTTGACTTCTTTTTTTCTTCTTCAAAGCAAGAGATGAATTTCCCTCTGTTAGGACATGTCCTCCTTCCAAGAAGAAATTGAAAATCTTATTTCCAGAGATAAGATCCTAGGTTGAGAAACAACCTTGATAAAATCACACTTTTCTTTGTAGCCTTTCCATACATTTTAGTATTTTTTAACAGCTATTACTCTGCACAAGGCCAATGAGCCTTGACTGCCTCCAGCTTTTCATTTTCCTATGAAGTGTCTGCATGCACATAAAAATAAATTGGCTCTGTTTTCCTGTCGGTCTTTTGTTGATTTAATTATCAGAGCAGACACACCCTAAGATGGTAGAAAAAAAATATTGCTTCTCCTATATACTCCATCCTTCCACACAGACACTATTATTTCATATCAAATTATCATTATCTGTAAGTTCAACTAATGGACATGGTGAATTGTTTCCTGCTTTCTACTTTTATCCTCCCAAACCAGTGTTCTTTGTTGGCTAAGCCACATCACCAATGTCATATTCAATTGGATTTTATATTACATTAATTAATATTCTGGTGTTTCTCTTGAGCCTATAACCACGGAACCCAAGTTTATTTTTTCTAAGCAAACCAGACAAGAATTTACTTGTTCAGATCTCTGCTTGTCTCTCCAATATCACCTTCAGGTAATTAGCATTATTAACAATTGTAATAACTTTTTCCTAACAAAACAAACTAGTACCAGTCTATAAGTATTTTAAAGAATGAATCTGAAAGTTTTTATATGATATTTTATGGAAAAATATTTTAAATTTATTTAAAGGAATTAAAATTAATTGTAAAAGTTATGTCAGAAAAATTGACAAGGTGAAATATATTAATACATGTTTACTACACTGGCATTATCAGCACATTGAAAAGGACTTGATAAAAATAATAACAGTGGAAACATAGTAAGTGTGCATATTTGACATATTAAAAGTTATATGTTAGGGGGATGGAGAGATTGCTCAGTGGATAAGAACACTGACTCTTCTTGCAAAAGACCTAAGTTCAAATTCCAGCACCCACATGGCAGCTAACAACTGTCCATAACTCCAGTTCCAGGGGATCTGATAGTCTCTTCTGTCCTCCACAGTCATTGCACAACATGTGTGCAGTTACCTACATGCAAGCAATACACGCATACACATAAAATAAAAAAATAGATAAAATTTTCTAAAAAGTGTATGTTAGTAAATAGCATTGGAAAAGACATTCTTAAATGAAGGAATAAATGACTGTCAGATTGAAATGAAGGAATAAATGACTGGCAGATCGCATTCACTTGGATGTTGCTTTATTTTCAAGAGAAGCATAAGCAATGGTCCAGCTGCAGTCTAGGGAAGCTGGAAGGGGCTTTATCCTCTATTGATCTTCTACATCAAAATGACCACATTACTGCTGCTTCATCAGTGAAGACAGATATTATCACGTTCATTTACCACATGGCGGTTGGACTGTTACCAGTCACATGGCCATATAGGTTGAAGTTTCTGTTCTGTAACTGTTCCCTTCAATTTGAAGTGTTCCTTTTGCAGTTAGGGAGAGAGGCTCAAAAAAATAACTCTAGAAATTAAGAAAACAGACTTTCATTTCGGGAAGCTCAGAAAGGTATACAATTGACAAGGCCTTTCTCCAAGGTCACATAGGCAGCAAGCAATTGTTAAGGGAGAGAAGACACTTTGTGGAACTGACGGCAGTTAAGGCAATGTGCTTCAGAAATGTATCTTTCTCTTTTTAAACTTGTTTTCAATTAATTTCTTTTTAAAATATTTTGTTTATTATTTTTACTTTATCTGAATGAGTGTATTGCCTGCATGTAGGTAGGTGCACTCGTGTCATAGAATGCCCACGGAAATCAGAAGAGGGAGTCAGATCCCCTGGAACTGTTCATTACAGATGGTTGTGAGCCACCACGTGGGTGATGGGAACTGAACCCAGGTCCTCTGCAAGAACAGTCAGTGCTCTTAACCACTTAGTCCTCTCTCCAGCCCCAGAGATGTATCTTCATGAGATGCCATTCACAGTGGCATGGGCTTTTAGTGATGCAGCTGTGTCACCAAGCTATATGTAGGTAGTTCTTTCTTGGTTTGCCCTGAGGTATAGACATTTATATAGACATTTATTCACATCTTCCAAAGAAAATTCACAGAACAATTTCTACAGCTGAATTTCAATATTTAATTTACAAATCAGTCTTAAAATAATACATTTTACATAGATTACTACCAAATTGAATTATATTTTTTGTAAAATTTTGAAATGTTTTAAAGAATGATACTAACTTATATACAAGTTTTAACAATGCAACCACATCATATAAAACATATTTAACAGCCTTCTTAAATATAGAATTATGAGATAACGTATATTTATGATATTATGAAAAAAATTGAAAATAAAATTCTTTATGCTCTTTCCTCACCTCAGAATGGCAGCCACATTGTTGCAAAGTAGGACAGTAATACAAAGGGTTGTTTTTTGTTTTTTGTTTTTTGTTTTTGTTTTTGTTTTGAGTGGACAAGTATTGCCAGATTATTGGTCAACTTTCTGTCCCTATGACAGAATTCCTAAAAAGTTCACTTAAAAGGTTTATTTTGATTCCGAATTTTGGAAGTTTTGTCTGTGATTGATTAGCCACATTGTTTTGGGCTTATGGTAAGTCAGAACGTCATTACAGGAGTTTGCGGCAGAATAAATTGTTTAGGGCATGGCAAAAAGAAAGAACAAGATTCAGGGACCTTACAATCCCTGAGCATACCCCCATTACTTAAGGACTACTCACTAGGCTCCATTTATTAATCTCCAAATTCCACCACCCTGGGGACCAAATGTTAGCACATAACCCTTTGGGAACACTTATTTTCCAAATTATATCCAATAGTTTTCTTATTCCAAGATATCTTTTGATATGGTTAGATAATTATAATAACCAGAATTTGAGGGGCATACTACTTGAATATTGTGAAGGTGATTGCATGGGTGGTATTCAAATTGTGTTATAGAGAATAATCAGCAGGTGTTGGTAGTGCACACATTTAATCCCAGCACTTGGGAGGCAGAGGAAGGCGGATCTTTGTGAGTTCGAGGCCAGCCTGGTCTACCTAGTGAGTTCCAGGACAGCTGGGGATACAGGGAGACCCTGTCTCAAAAAGACCAAAAAAAAAAAAAAAGAGAGTAGTCAATAGATTGTTTTAGAACACATATGTTGATAGAAGAGTAAAGAGTATGCTTGAAATTACAAATAATGCAGGTGATACTAGGAAGAGCTCTGAAATTCGGAATAATTTTAAATTCTAGCCTACAAGTATTTATTGAATAAAATATTAGTTTAAATAATAATAGTAAATTAAAATACTATAGAAAAACAACTATTGCTGTATAATATATCTACCATGGTAGCAGAATGAAAATGAGAATGTCTCCCATAGGCTCCAAGTGTTTGAACACTTTGTCCCCAGTCTGGTGGCTCTGGAAGGTTTAGGAGGTGTGGCCTTTTTGGAGGAAGTGTGTCATTGAGGTGAACTTTGAGAGTATATAGCCCCGTCCATTTCCAGTCTGCCTCTCTCTGCTTCCTGTAACTGCTTGAAGACCTGAGTGCTCAGCTTTCTACTCTGGCTGCCTTCTGCCACCACGTCTCCCCTGCCATGATGGACTCTTATCTTTCTGGAACCATAAGCCCATTAACTCTTCCTTCTGTAATGTGCCTTGGTCATGTGGTCATGTGGTTTTATCACAGCAGCAGAGAAGGAGCTAATACAGTAGCATTAGTCAAATTGGATAGTGAAGAACGATGGCAGGAATCACAGGAGTAAGGGGATAGAGATAACAATGCCATCCACTCTGGGGTTTATCCCATGTATACTTTTATATTGTGACCAAAACATGTAAATTTTACACATACAAAATATCAATATAAAGCCAGGCACGGTGGCATGTGCCTTTAATTCCAGTACTCTGTAGGCAGAGGCAGGTGGATCTCTGTATTTTGAGGCCAGAATATTTTACATAGTGAATTCCATGCCAAGACAATACTCATGTATGAAATTCTTTTTAAAAAAGCCCTGTTTAAAAAATCAATATAATTAAAGAACTATATCAGTCTCTGAAATTGTGTAGTTTGAAAACTGCTGTTATTTGAGTATGTCAGCATGAACATCATGGTTATAAATGTTCATTATGATGTCTTTCTTAAGCCCATGGAACCAAAAATGAATATCATAAGACAAAATATAAGTAATTAAAAGTATATTCAGGTATTGTGATACATACCTATAATCCTAGTATTTAGGCAGAGGCAAAATGATTGCAAGTTCTAGGCCAGCCTGGGTTATATTGCAAGAGTTTTAACCCCTGTCCTCTCCCACAAAGAAAACAATTAAAAGAAAAAATATGCAATTGATTTGCATCCTTAAAAAGAATGCTTTATGGACAGTGTGTCAAAACATTGGAAATATTCAAAAATATTATTCAACTCACATTTCAGCATTTGATTATTCACACTAATTATGGGAACAATATAAACGTTTTAAAATTATTTTCCATAGGAGAAAAGAAAGGCAATGATCATTTATAGTCTTAAGAAACTGGTAATGAAGTAAAGAATATGGGTTTGACTTACCTTTGTTAGGCTGATAACTTTGAATATTAAGTGTGTGTATAATTATGGAAGAACATACAGACTTTCAGAGGGAGTGTATAGGCTGTGTGTTTTGTTTATTTGTCAAGAACCAAAAAATGAGGGACTAGAGAGATGGCTCAGAGGTTAAGAGCATGACAGAGGACCTGGGTTCAATTCCTAGCATCCACATGGCACTTAACAATTGTGTGTAGCTACAGTTCCAGGGGATCTGAAATTCCATCTTATGGCATCTGAGGGCATCGCACCCACATGGTGCACCTACATGCATGCAGGCAAAATACTCTACACACATACAATTTTTTAAAATAATTAGAACATCAGGGCTGGAGAGATGGCACAGTGATTAGGAGCACTCACTGGCTGCTCTTTCAGAGAACCCAGGTTAGGTTCCCAGCACTCACATGGTGGTTAACAACTGTCTGTAATTCCAGTTCCAAGGAATCTGAGCTTCTCTTCTCAACTCAACAGACATTGTATGACACAGGTGTACATACATACATGTAGGCAATTCACTCATACCATAGCATAAAAATAATAAAAAAGGAAACATTTTTTTAAAAGAATTAGAAAATGAATAGCTAAGTATATTTTAAAAATTGCATTAAGAGATTAGCTGGGCGTGGTGGTGCAGGCCTTTAATCCCAGCACCAGGGAGGCCAGCCTGGTCTACATAGTGAGTTCCAGGACAGCTGGGGCTACAGGGAGACCCTGTCTCAAAAAGGCCAAAAAAAAAAAAAAAGAGAAGAGATTAAGGACTGTGTTATGTTTTGTTTGTTATTTTTTGTGTTGTTTTGTTTGTTTGTTTTTGAGACAGGATCTCCCTGTAGCCCCAGCTGTCCTACAACTCATTATGTACACCAGACTGACCTTGATCACACAGAGCTCTGCCTGCCTCTGCCTTTCAAGTGCTTGGATTAAAGGCGTGTTCCAAGATGCCAGCTAAGAACCTACATTTTTTTTTTTAACATGGATAAGTGAAACAACTACTTCAGAGGATATGAGGGCAGAGCAAAATGATGAGCTTTAGATAAAAAAAAAATCATTTTTCTTTCTTTAATATAAGAAAGACGGGCATCCTTTGGGGGGCTGGAGAGACGGCTCAGCGGTCAAGAGCACTGACTGCTCTTGCAGATGACCCGGGTTGGATTTCCAGCACCCACATGGCGGCTATGAACCGTTCTTAACTCCAGTTCTAGGGGAATCCGAAGCCCTCTTCTGACCTCCGTAGCATTGCACGACTTGGGTGCACTCATCCCATGCAGGCAATACACTCATACACATAAAATAAAAATAATAAGTAAAATATAAAAAAAGAAAGATGGGCATCCTTCTTATAAAATTGGGTATATTTCAGTGGAATGAAGAAGAGTTCATGCGGCACAGGAACAAGTGATAGAGGAGAAGAAGAGAAATAATTTGCCAAGGAGGATTTGCCTGAAGCCATTCTGGATTATGTAGAGGCACCCTAGCTTTCTTTATTGGATAGGGAAAAGATTCAAATGTATTCATTGTTCTGCTTCACCCAGTTCTTTGTAAAAAGTCTAAATTTAAGGTCAAACAGAGAAGAAGCCCAGGGTCTAATGGCACTGTGTCATTTATAAGCTACAGGGACTGCAATTCCTGTAGGCAATTATCTTTTTATCATTTTAACCTATTTTGTCAGACTGCTTTATCAGGGCTGAAAAATGGTCTTAAACATCACTTGCTCTGCCATACACTAAAAATTGGATTGATCTCCTGCTTAGAACAATTTCCCAGAGGCTAAGGTGTGCAAATTTCTTGCTTAAGTGGACATACATCATTTATCTAGAATAGGGATCCCTGACATTAGAAGCTCAGAGACACTTGTTAAGAATTTAAATCTTTAATAATGGATCAGCCATGAAGATGGAATTCACATAAAAGTGTATACAGGATATATCTTATAGCACAGATGATCTAATGGCAATATTCCAGAGGGAACCACCACAGAAATTTGCTGTGAAAAAATAATCCATGCTTGCTATCTGCAACCAAAAGAACCGTGACTAATAATTTTTTTTCACTTGAGGTTAAATTTAAATAATTACACACTGAATTAGTTACAAAGCTACAAACCTTCAATGCTCAATCACTTATTATAAATTATTGTAAGGCATTTTATGTGAATTTTATTTATTTGTTCATTGGCATTTTAAGACAGGGATCACTCTGTATCCCATATTAGCCTCAAACTCAATAATCCTCTTGCTACAACCTCCTGCATTCTGGTGTTATAGTTATGAGTCACCATGCCCTCCTTGCCTAACTGAGTTTAGAGAAGTGCTGCTCATGATTAGTTTTCTTCTTATATTATAAGCATTTACTGAAGTATCAATAATTTATCCAGGTTTGGTCTCTCCTTTTTGATTTTTAAAATATATATATTTTGTTTATTATTTTAATTTCATGTGTATGAGTGTATTAGCTACATGTATGCTAGTGCACCCATACCATGAAATGCTCACATAGGTCAGAAGAGGGCATAAGATCCCCTGGAACTACAGTTACAGATAATTGTTAGCCACCATGTAGGTGCTGGAAAAGGAGTCCCAGTCTTCTGCAAGAGCAGCCAATGCTCTTAACTGCTGAGCCATCTCTCCAGCCCTCCTTTTTGACTTTCAACTCTATTTGGAGTAATTAGCAGTCATTTAACCAGAACATCCATAATAAACTTCTTATCAATACTAAAAATGTAAGTTATATTATACTATTCATTTAACCAAAAGAATTTAAATTATAATTTTTTTAAAAAGTATGTATAAATTGCAAAGTATGCAAATATATAAGAAAGAGCTACTACTCCTTAAGGGTTCATTTTATAATGAATAGTAATATAATGAGTTGCTTACTACCTTTTAACAATATCTGACTCATTTGCATATTATTAATTAGAATTCTGGAAGTTAACTAATCACCATTTTGAAATATTTTTATTATTTGGAGAATTTCATGCCATACGTTTTGATCAGCTTCAGACCATTCCCTATCTCAACCCCTACCTTACTCTCCACCTAAATTCATCTCCACAAGTATTATTTGACTTTTATATAAGGCCTACCAAGTCTAATCTGTGTTTCCCAAGTGCCCTGGTATGTCATTCTATCCCTTGACATCTTGTCAACCTACCAGGCAACACATCAGTAAAGAAAACTGATGCCCCCTCTCCCAACAGCTATCAATACCAACAAATCCTTGGGTAGGGCTGGGCTTTTTGCTCACCTCCTTCATCCATGTTTGGTTTTTGTATGGCTTGGGGTTTGACACAGTCTTGTGCATGCTGTCACAAGTACTGTGGGTTTATGTGTGCAACTACCTTGTGGTGTTCAGACAACAAAGTTTCCTTGTATTCATCTAGCATGTCTGATTCTCACCTTTTTTCTGCGCCCTGTTCCACAACCACTTGGGAGGAGAGGGTATGATATAGGTGTCCTATTTCGCCTGAGCACTCCACTGTTACTTATTCTCTGGATGTAGACCAGTTGTGCATCTCTATGTTAATCACCATCTACTGCAAGAAAAATCTTCTCTAGTGAAAGCTAAGTGATACACTAATCAATGGGTATAACTGTAAGTCACTGGGAATCAGTTAATACTGTTTATTTGATAGAATAATGCTAATAGAGTCTCCCTTATTGGCCTGGGACCAATACATTTTGATCATATTCAGACCAAATGTAAGATCTGTGTAGTTACAGGTTCTTGCTCCTGATAACAGTGTCAGGTATCGACTCCATCTTTTGAAGTGGCTCATAAAAACCATCAGAAAGTAATTGGTTACTCTCATAACATTCATGTAACTATTGTATCAGTGGGCTATTTTTTTGCCAAACAAGTTGTCATTGTAGTTTGCAGTGTTCACAGCTGGGTAGGGTTGATGATTACTTTTCTCTGCTGGTAACATGCACAGTAACTTCTAGTACTATGAAAACTAACCAGGAGAGATGAAGCTTTGAGGTTAGCACCAGCTTGATTTCTCCTTGTTTTACTACTCAAGTATGCAGCATCTTCAGTAATAGGGTCTTACCATCAAGTTCTGGAAGGTAACCAAGTGCAATGGCAATGTCCAGTATTGTTTGAGGGTCTACAGGACTTCTCTGGTCAACAACTTCAAAAGATGGAGCTCCCTCCTGTACATACACATAAAGGACTCTATATCCTACCAAATGGATACCTGTTCATCCATGCCCCTTGCTGCTCTATTCAGAGCTGTGAGGAAATGGAAACAACCTAGATGTCCATCAACTGATGAATGGATAACGAAATATGGCACATTTACACAATTGAATATCACTCAGCTGTTAAGTAAAACAGAAGTATGAAATTTGTAGGTAAATGGACACAACTGGAAATAATCATCCTGAGGGAGGTACCCCAGACCCTGAAAGAGAAACATCACATGTTCCCTCTCATAAGTGAATTCTAACTTTGATTCTTTAAATAGGTAAATTTCAATTGAAAAATCCTTAGGGATGAGAAAACTAATAAAAGACCATGGGAGGGTGGTTCATGGGATGGGAGCTAGACTGCAGGGTTATAAATGGAGCAAAGGGCATAATGGGATAAAATGTGTTTAATGGAGTGGAGAACTGGGAGGATAGGGAAGAAGAGGAAATAAGAAGAGGAATAACTAACACTAAAGGTCTTTTTGGAAAAAGTCAGATGGAAACCTACTACAGAAGCTTTTTTCAATATATACATGTATAATATAAAAATAGTTTAAATGCAATTATCCTATAACAGGGTTCAGTGGCCCTAATTGACAACATAGACTAGCAAATGAAAAGCCAAATGCCAATAATTTATCACCATTTAAAAAATCCTTTTTTAAAAATTTTAGACTGACAACACTAATTATAAACACAAAGTTTGTGGTATATGTCAGCTATTTCTTAAATATCGTGAGTAGGCTTTATTCATTGTATTCAGAATTAGTAATCTTTTGAGTTTGGATTTTTCAGATATAGAAAGATTTGCAAATGCGTGCATACTGGGATATTTTGGACATGGAACATGAATTTCTTTATTTGCATTTATGATTGTGATCTCTCACATAGGGATGCACAGAATATTCTGTTTGTGGTATCATGCTGTCACTCAAAACTTTTTCCAATTTGAAGTTTTCAGATTACAGTTTAGTGTTAATCAATCTGCAATGTTTCCTTGAAAAGTATTCATATTCATGAAATGCATATACAGATAGCCTTGTATGTATATTCATCATTCTATTTAGAAATACAAATCATGATCTTTCACGGCAGTGACAGAAGTGTAAGTTAAAAACTTTCTGGGGCTGGAGAGATGGCTCAGCGCTTAAGAGCACTGACTGCTCTTGCAGAGGACCTGAGTTCGAATCCCAGATCCCACATGGCAGCTACAAACTGTCCTTAACTCCAATTCCAGGTGAATCTGAAGCTTTCTTATGACTTCTACAGCATTGCATGACACAGGTGCACTCATATACATGCAGGCAATACACTCATACACATAAAATAATAATAATAATGATAATAATAATAAAAGTTTTGAAGTTCTCTTAGTGTAGAAAGGGCATCACTGTAAAAAGTATTCCCTGCTGTCTGAACTGCTGACACTCAGCTTGCTGGTTGGTAATTGAAGCCAAACAAGCCGAGCTTACTAAGTAAGCTGTTTTGCATTAGAGAGGGATTTAGCTGGTATCATCCACTATTACAGGGTAGCGATGAAAGATTCTCAACTCTAACAGAAAGTTATCTAGGAGAAAATTTTGATCACTGAAGAGGGAACATCCTGAAATCCTGAGATATAAACAGAGTAACTGCAAAAAGAAAAGAAAACTAAAGAAAAAATTCTGAGTGAACATCAGAAAGGAAAACGTAGTAGTTTCATGACCAAAAGATTTGTCCTTTAAGTCGATACCCAAGAGCATCCCGTCTGAAGTGCAGCACAGTGGGACATAACACCAGGTTCTGATGAGGAACCCAGAGTTAGAATCCTGTCTCCAGGGGAGTCTAATTAACTTCTCTGCCATGCTTCAAGAGGGTGTGGTGATAATTAAATTATGTAATATGTGCAAATTTGTTAGCATATTAAATACCTTTAAATGTTAAATATTATTATTATCAATTGTCTTTGTTTTTAATAAGTATTCTCTCAGGGCTTAGGTGGAGGTGTGACTTTATAGTTATAATCCTTTCTCAGTTAAACTAAGTGACCTAAGACTATTTCTTCCTCTTTATTTTCAGAAAGTGTGCTTCAAGAGCAGTGGAAAGAGCACTGAACTGGAAAGCTGAGAAAATGTTTACCATCCTCACTGTCTGAAAGCAGAACCTTGGACTTAAGTCTCTGTTTCTCGGACTATATTCAAGAACAATAAAATTGACCCAAGTCTCTGATTCTTAAAGATTAATCTCTTCCAGAAAATTTACATTAAGAAAATAGTAATTTTCTTTTCAAACATTTCATCTAGCTTCCTCCTATCAATAACACTTAAATTGCATTTCATAATTGAAAGATAGAATTGATATATGAGAAAAATAATGAAGCAAATACGGCATTTAAGTGAAAAACAGTATACTAATAATTGTTCTAAGAACCTCATTTGTTGTGAAATTATCTAATATGTCTATAAAAGTGAATCATTCAGTTTTCATAAACAAAGACTGCTCACAGCACAGGCTCAAACTACTGTCCATCCATACAGACCCTTATGCTTGCTTCTCTATGCCCAGTTTGTAATCAGTGACTGAGTTTTTGCTGTTGTTGTTGTTTTTCACTTTTTTATTGAACTTTTAAAATTTCATACATTTCCCACTCAAATTCAGACCCCCTCCACACACATGCCTTTGCCCTATCCATCCCCCCGACCAAATCCTAGAAACTGTGCCGCACATGCTGCTTCCTTTTCATTCAGATGTTTGTACCCAAGTGTCTTTCAGTGTAAATGCATCCACTGGAGTCTAGTCAGCCCATCCAATACTTGTATGTAAGTCATACTCTCCCCCACCCAGAAGCAATAAGTCTTAAATCTCAAGCTAGTGCTCGCCTATTTCTTACCTCCCCTTTGGGCCCTTGTTTCATTGAGCTGACATGGGTCCCTCACTCGATGCCACCACTGCCATAGGCTCACATGAGCAACCCTCCAGTGGCCTGTAAGCCTCCACCTCCTTATGTTCATGAACCAGGCCTGGCTCTTACAATCTTTCTGCCTCCTCTTCCCAGATGCTCCCTGAGGCTTGGGTTGGTGAGGTTCCATATAGGAGTCCCATCCAACACTCTACAGTCTCTCCAAAACTTGGCCAGCTGTGGCCTCTGTGTCTATCACACTCTGATATACATGGAAATCTCACTGTGAGGGTTGAGGGGGTGCATTAGCCCTTTCTCTACCCCTTATTCTGCTATGTTCCATGATCCTTGGTTGTGGAGCTTCAACTACAAATATGTCACCTAGTATTGGGCATCTCCTAGGTGTATGTTCTCTATGCTCGATCAGATGTACAGCTCTGCAGTAGCCTCCATCTGATGCAAAAAGAAACTTCTTTGATGAGTGCTGTATGGCATGTTTGTCTCTCTAAGGGAGGTATCTTCTGTCAGGCACCAGGTTCCCTACCAACCAAGCAGCTCCTAGGTATACATATGCATTAATGTTCAGACACCCTACATGCATCTCTTAAAGGGTTTCTGGGGCATTATTTTCCCTCTAGGTTTTCTAGACCCCCACGATTCACTCATCTCTACTCTTTTCTCTCATCTGATTGAGTTTATTTAAAAGTATTTTTATGGGCCTGGAGAAATGGTTCAGTGGTTAGGAGCAGTGACTTCTCTTCCAGAGCACCCGGCTTTGATTCCCAGCAACCATATGCTAGTTAACAAGTGTCTGTAACTCCAGTTCCAGGGGATCTGATACCCTTTTCTGACCTCCGCAGCCATTGCATAATATGGGTGCACTTACATATGTGCAGGCAATACACTCACACCCACAAAATAATAAATGAACTGTTTAAAAAAATAAGAGTTTTTTTTATATATACTTACCTGGAAGGAGAGATAGCATAATCATAAAGGTTGTTTCCCCAGAGTGAGGCTTCTAAATTGCATTCCAAGTGTGCTGACACCTGAAATTTCCCCAGTTGTGGAAAATTTGACTGCAGAGTATGTGGGAGTGAGGACTGTGTTCACATCCTTCCACTTTCAACATAAAAGGTATTCCTGTATTCAAGTACACTGAAAATTTGTTTCAATTGTTTGACACATGATGATTGAATATATGTATGGGATACAGTGTGATAAATGATACATATATAATATGTAATCAACATTTCCCTCTTCTTAATTATTCATTATTTCCTTATGTTGAAATGTTTTGACTTTCTCTTCTACATCTTCATAAAATCTGTAAAATGCTGTTATAAATTATAGTCCATCCTGCAGTACTGTAGTACACCAAAATTCAATCTCCCTATGTATTTATATTTCAGCCTATCTTTTCCAGGCTCCCTCTCTTAGCCACTGAGCTGCTCTTAGTTTGAATTGAAGCTGTTAGCTTCTACATGTAAGTAACAAAACAGAGTGTATATCTACATGTGCTTTGTTTTAGTTAACATTGTGTCCACCAGTTTCTATGAAAGTGGCCACAAATGACAGACTTTCATTTCGATTTCTCACTGAGAAATATTCTAATGTACCCACAAACCACATTTCCTTCATGGATTCATTCATTGATGAGGACTTGGGTCTTTTTGATTATATAAGGAATCCTTACTGTTTCAGTTACACTGATTTATATTTCCACCAATAGTTTCTAAGTGTTCACCCTGCTACACATTCTCAGCATGATTTGCTATTTTTTGCCTGATGCTTTATATTTTCCTTAGGGTTCTTTTTTTTTTTTTTTTTTTCATTTTGACAAAGGTTGTTTTTGCTGTGACTCTCTCTAGCACCACAACAGTAAGTCACAGAAAAAGCATCCGGCTGCCTGCTTTGTGCTCCAACCCACACAGATTGTGATGCATGTGATTGCTTGGTGGTTCCTAGGTGCCCTGTGAAAGCAATTGGACCATGGAGCACACAGAGGTGGCAAGGAGCTCTGTATGAGTCATCCACATCCTGGGGTGGGTGGGGCTCCTGTTGGCAGCCAGTGGTCACTTTCACCCGTGTCCTCTATGAAACTCTGTTGGGTCAGTGAGAGGTATACTCATCTGTGAGTGACAGAAAACCCAGGACAGTCTTGGTTTTGTATGAGAAGATGGAGGCCAGGGATGTGACTCAGTTGGTAAAGTACTCATTTTTTAAGTTAATGTGAATGAAAAGATAGGATATTCAACAAGTAATTTATATTTAAAATTTTTTTCAGGGTCTGTGATCTCATTGTAATGAAATAAAGTCAAATATGGAATCTGTATACTTATTTTATAGTGTTAAGCTTGGAGAAAACTATTTCAAGCTGTTAAGTTGGTGGAAGGAGAGATGCACAGTAGATTTTATTTATCAATAAAACAAATGAACAAAATATCCTAGAAATTTAATGAATAAAAAAGCATACATCAAAACTAATGCATCCACAATTAGCATTTAATTTTTAGAACACATTAGTGTTCTAATTGCAGAATGACACTTGAGACAGTAAATTCTATTCACCCTATAGAGCATATACAGCAGTTAAGATACCTGGGTTTTCTTTTAAAATATTTGTACACAGAGCACTTTTTCTATTATGAGATTTTGAAATGAATTAATAAGGTACTATTGCAAGACACTGCAGGAGCACAATTATGCCCAGTGACTTAGAAATATACATTATGATTAAGCGCAGGTAAAGACAAAGACACCTCAATTTCTGAAGTCACCTTTTGCCTTATCTGTAGTTTGTAGAAAAACAGTAAGTATAAAGGTAAGGAACAAAATCACATCTGACTTAGTTGGCCATTAGCATCTCAGTGAGCAAGTTTAGCCTATTCATGTGTTTTTCTCTCTAGTCCTTTTTCTAGATCACAAGTTACAACACATACTCTGTGACTTTATATTCTTCCTGTTGTAAAGAATTCTGAGTAAACTCTTAAAAGGTATTGAGTCCACACTAGTCACTGAACCTATCATGTGTGTTCTGGTATAGTCTCTGGAACCCATGCTCAGGTGGCTCTTCTCTCACTCTTCTCCTGAGTCCGAGAACATTCTTTTCTTTTTTTAATAATTTATTGAGAATTTCACATATCCACATAAGGTTTGATCAAATCCATGCCCACTCCCTCCCCTCCAACTCCTCCCATATCTCCCCATCACTTTTTTCTGATAACTTCATGTATTCTTTCTTATTTTTTTAAAATGGATCTTTTTGCTAATGTAACATTTCCCCCCCCCCACCTAAAGAGATAACCCCAAAATATTTTAAGGATTAGATAAAATCTCCCAAGCACTTTCGACATTTTTGGCCTTTGGAATGGAGTATATTGCTAAAAAGCCCAAGGACACTGTGAGTTTTAGCCAAGAAACTGGGTAGTTTCTTTGAGGTCTTTTTTTTTTTACCATAACTACCTAGCCTATTCCTACCTCCTTTTCTCATCACACCATCCTCTGTATACATATGTACAACTTGCAGATAGGGAATCAGGATGCAGACAGCTCTGGCTTCTTCCATGCTGTGTTTAACAGGGACAGGTGAGGCAATTGGGATACCCCCTCAGTGGATCAAACTAAATGACTCCCAAATTGCATAACTCTTAACTGTAGGGAGAAAAGAAGGTCCTTGACTGGTGAATAGGAGATGTGAAGGAGAAGTAAAAGCAAGAGTAATTAGCATTATAAGTTCTAGACAGGGAACTAGAAAAAAGGCAGAACAGGACAATTTTCAAATATTCATATGAGAGTCCACTGGAATTTCTTGACAAGGGCTTCCCAAAGCATCCCTCTTTTGGGTTCCAACTTATTTTTCTTTTGTCTGCCAAGGCTGGGCTTGAGAGTGATGGATTCAGGATTTGCTTTCAGGAATTTTGATAGCTGTTGGAGTGGTTAGAATCAGTGTCAGTTCCCTCTCAAAGCCTTTTGGATAAGGAGGAGGAAACAAATTTATCCTTCATTTGAGAACAATAACAGGTTGTCTCCCTTAGCTACAGGTGGGCACTATAGTATTGCAGACCAAGATTTGAAGTCTTATAATTGAATGGCACTTTCTGATTAGGAACAAAATCATCATTGAGAAATAATTGTCTAAAGATATTTTTATATAGACTTAAGCATACTGTCTGGTAAGTGTAGTCTCTTAAACACTTAAAGAAATACACTGATGACTTTACTCTTTGGTTATACTTTCCTTTGGGGTGTTTAAGACCATACAGCTGGCCCAAATAAATCAATTTATTTTTACACTTAAGGTCATTTGAGGATCTGTTCCTCTGGGGTCACATGGGCTTGGAAAGATCCCCTGGATTGTTTCTTTTACCAGTTCCATCTATGTGAAGATAAGTCAAAGATCCTGCTTGACCATGGCTGGCTTCGCTTGGAAGCGTGGAGGAGATGTTTCCTCTGAGTTGACTCTCCTTTTTGTAGACTGGACACTGGTTCAAGTCCATCTGGTAGGGTCTCCATGGCCTCCGTGAACAAGAGGACAGGTGACTCAGCGCAATTACAGGACATTTTGAGGGAGTGCCCTGGAACTTAGTCTACCTTGGAGGGCAAGGGTCAAAAACTGTCCTTTAAATCCTTCTTACCAGATTAGTATAGCCCTCAAAGTATGGCTGTTAAACATCCAAGAAGGTTAGTTCCACCAGTCTGGTACTCTTAATTACCATGTGCTATGTAGATAATGCTTGGGTAAAAAAAACAAATATTCTCAGATAAACCTTGATTAGACACATATTTTATTCTTTACTGAGAACATTCTTGAGAATCCAATTTAGAATAGAGAGGTATCATAGACTACTCAATGTATTGGAAGATCAATGTGATTTGTGTCTTATAAATTGGGCTAAAGTACTCCTACAGTAAAGACTAGCAATATTTATCTTACAATAGCTTTAAAATAGACAATTATGCATATGTACAAGCCACTTGACCACCTTCTGAAATAAAAAGCATGCACCCTTTATAGGGAAATCTTGACACTTAGATTGTCAACTGTGAAATGTTTATAATACCTACTATCCTATAAAAGCATAAATAGAAATTATAACCACAAGAAAAGTGAGTCAATAATCAGACATAGACATGATGATGACATAGTCAGTATTAATTGCTTTTGGAAAAACTTATGATATGAAAACATAAACATGAACAAAATGTGCTTTTGGAAGCCCATGTCAAGAAATTCCAATGGACTCTCATATGAATATTTGAAAATTGCCCTGTTCTGACTTTTTTCTAGTTCCCTGTCTAGAACCTGTAATGCTAATTACTCTTGCCTTTACTTCTCCTTCACATCTCCTATAGCTCTATTGGGAGCTATTAATCCATTATGTACATAAGCTGTGGCAGTCTTGTTTACTGAGTTTGTGTTTTGCACACCAGTACCTAATCTGCCAAATCAGGAGGAATGTGTTTATATGGTGGAGCTCACAAAACAAGTATTTGACCACTCCTTGACCCTCAGATACAGGTGGGAAAAACAGCTGTTGAAACTAATTGAGTTCTTCTGTATAAAAAGGTGGAGCCCTGGCTGTGGTCTCTACTGACAGTCCTCCCAAGTATCTTTTTCTCTGTCTCTTGTTTTTTCTTTCAATCCTCACTCCCCCTTTCAGGTACTGTCTTGGCCAGCTGGCACTGGCAGTCAAGGACTTGCTTTTCCCTTTAAAGATAAGAGTTATGCAATTTGGGAGTCTTTTAGATAGACCTACTGAAAGGGTACTCCAATTGCCTCACTCTGCATCCCTGTTCAGCATGGAAGAAGCCACAGTGGTCTGCATCCCAATTCCCTACCAATAATTTGGGT
>NW_008357164.1:1356700-1379943 GCF_000622305.1 Nannospalax galili
GGGTAAAAAGAGTGCAAAGAAAAGTAGCCAGTTTCTTGGCTAAAACTCACAGTGTCCTTGGGCCTCTTAGCAACGTACTCCATTCCAAAGGCCAAAAATGTCAAAAGTATTTGTGAGCTTGTATTTAATCCTTAAAAGATTTTAGGGTTACCTCTGATGTGGGAATGTTAGAGTAGCAAAAAGCCCCATTAAAATAAATAAATAAATAAATAAATAAATAAGAAAGAGTACATGAAGTTATCAGAAAAAAAGTGATGGGGAGATATGGGAGGAGTTGGAGGGGAGGGCATGGGCATGGATTTGATAAAAACCCCTTATATGTATGTATGAAATTCTCAATAAATTATTTATTTAAAAAAGAACAGAGATGCTCAATTTGCAGAGAATATGAAGCTTCAGACTACTTATCCTTAAATAGGAGACCTATATCAAACTTCTGCCTCCCAAGGTTCAGAGATCATTGGGAAGAGGGTAGAAATATTGTAAAAGCTAAAGGTGGTAGATAATCACAAGGAAACAGTTTTCTAAACAGCTGGTTAGTTACTCATATGAACTCACAGCAATGGTGACAGCATGGACAGGCCCCAAGAAAGTCAAGCCAGACAAACTCCCAGCATGGACAAGGAGAGGTGGCCAAGAAACTCCAGGAGGCATTGGCAGCTGATGGCCGCTGGGATGGGGAGAGTCAGTCTCATTTAAGGGTGAGACATTTGGTAGGCTGAACAGGCTCCAGTGGATGAACCCACACCGAAGGGCATTTGGGGCCAGAAGCTTCATGCTATATAGGTCTTTATATACATGCATCTATGTATATATATGTACATATATGTAATTAGACTAGAGTACATGAAATTGGTTTGGTGATTGTAGAGTGTTGTAGATAAGGAAGATCTAAATTTGATCAAAATCTAAAAAACAGAATTTTACAGAAAAGTGGAAAATAGTATTTAAAAGAAACAGAAAAACTTTGTCTCAAAAAAAGTGTGAGAATTTCTCATATCCACACTGAATCTACAGGAAATAGTAAATAAAACTTTATGAGTTGAATCAAATCCAAATGTATGAAGTAAAAACACAGATGTAGGCAAAGAAATGAAGAGCCAAAGAAACAACAAAACATAACAGAGCTGCTAAATTATTTAAACCATTCAGTGTTTGCATAAAAATTGGCAATGATGGTTTGTTAAGTATGTAACACAGACAGCAAGTGATAAAGTATGAGACAAAAACTGCAAGGGATTAAAAATAATAAATAACAAAGCTCTTTGGGATACTTTCCTGTGTATACTGAGGAGTATGTTTTAATAGTCATGTGAAAATTAAAAGAATGTAGCCAAAACAACTTTACCACTCTTTCAAAAGTTAATTTAGGGCTTCATAAACTTATGAAGTATGGCACCTGCTTAAGAGTAGACACCTAAACTAACGCACGAACTAACAGAATAAGCCAGAATATCAAAGTATGTTGTATGCATGTGTGTGTGTTTGTGATTTTATGTATAATAAAGGTTTAGTGTACATTAATGTATTTCTTTAAATAATGATGGGAAACCTTAATATCCATAGAGAAAAAATGAACCTCAAAACTACTTCACACTATGGAAAAAATCACTTTGAAATGGGTAGTAGAAATAAAGTATAAAATCACTTCTCTTAGAAAACAGAGAGAAATATTACCATATACATTACTTTCAATTTTTAAAATTTTATTTATTTTTAGACATTTAATGTAATATATATTTATTCTGTATGTATGAATGTTTTTGCTTTTTAGCTGAATTTGAATGCAAGGAACCAAAGCCAGGTCCTCTGGAAGAACAGCCAGCACTCTTAGTCAATGAGCCAACTTTCCAAAGCCTAACACATTAGTTAATATAATATTTCTAAAACATAGATTAAGCATAACCATTTTAAAAGATCAATTTGAATATTAATAATAAAACCTTTTTTGCTTCCACGAAATAAGCAGGCAATCTATAGCTGGCCTGGCATAATATGCTTTCCATATCTTTGTTTTTATTGTGCATTTGGAAAATATTTTGTGTCCAAAATATCTTTAAAGGCAGTTTGAAAAATGACTCATTAAAATTATGCAGAACACTTGAACAGAGACTTGAGTAAAGCAGTCAATGAACATATGAAAACTTAGCATCAAGGGTTTTCAGGGAAATGCCAATGAGACTACAAGCAGATTCTGTCATGCACCCAAAACACCAAGTGTTGTGAGTATGATTTGCAGATGAAACTGTCATAGATTTTTGATGGGAATGTAAATTGTACAATCATTTGGCAAAAGAATTTGGCAGTTCTTTACAAAGCCAGTAATAGATATACTGTATGGTTCAGAAGAGATTCACTATTACTTCTACTACACAAACCAAGGAAAAGTAAAAATATTATTCACACAATATCTTTGCTTCAGTGCTATGGCAGCTACATTGGTACGAAAATTCAAACTGAAAATAATCGGAATCTTTGTTCATAAATGGAAGGAAAAGAAAAATTAGCATATTTACTCAGGAGACTATCAGGAAAAACAAACTACTTATATACAGAAAAATACAGATTTATCTCTGAAATCATTTGCAAGAGAAACCCAGACCAAAAAGATGTTCTGTGGATGCTTTTACATGTCTGCGAAATAAATACTCTGCTCATTAACAGTCAAGTTGAATTTCAGCCAAAATAAAGCATCAGCTGTCACATAAGTGAATGAACATTTGGAAAACTTGAGCCCCCTTCCCATTTTCAAGTCACCAGCTGGTATGGAAAGAGTTCTCCCAAAGTGACACAAATAACTATTACAATTTTATATAGTTAACATTTGAGTTCTGTGCAGAAGTAGAACACATTGGAATGCATTGGTCAAATTCTGTGGTGTACACAGTCAGCAGTTGGGGTCTGAATGACATATAGAGAAACTGATGTGAAAGGACACAGGAACCATTTTGAGGTAATGAAACTTGTTTATAATATGATTGTGATCGTGGTATTATCAGTCTATATTTTGCTTCCAATATGTGCTGGTTGGTTTTAACTCTCAATTTGATACAACTTAGAATCACCTAAGCATAATTAATAAGGAATTATTAGATCAGGTTACCCTGTGAGCATGCCTGTGGGGGGTTGTCTTGATTGCCAATTGATGTAGGAAGACCATCCCGTTATTGGTGGTGCCATTCCCTGGGCAAGGGATCCTGAATGGGGAGAGACAGACAGAGAGAGAGAGAGAGAGAGAGAGAGAGAGAGACAGAGACAGAGACAGAGACAGAGACAGAGAGAAAGAGACAGAGAGAGAGAGACAGAGAGAGAGACAGAGAGGAGCAAACAAGCTGCTATTTATTTCTCTCTGCTGCTTGCGTTCCTGCCTTGACCTTCCTTCAATGCTGGACTACACCCCACAAATATAGCCAAATAAATCCTTTTCTCATAGGTTGAATTTTGTCAGGATATTTTATTACTGCAACAGAAATGAAACTAGAGCACAATGTTTATTTTTAAAACACTCTGATCTTAAAATTCATGTCTATTTTTATAGTACCATCTGATTTCTCAGACTGGTGCTTATGTTTCTCACTTTACCCACTACTTGAATGTTTACCACTATGTCCCTCTTTAATCTGTGAAGTATAAGCAAACAGCTGACTGAGTAAATAAGTGAATGAGAGAACAAACAAAACTCCTCTGCACAAAACACTTCAATTCCCAAGTACAACCAATCCCAGGCCAAATTTCTACCATAACGCCTGTGTGTGTGTGTGTGTGTGTGTCTGTGTGTGTGTCTGTGTGTGTGTACATGATCATACATGTACACATAGATATGTGTCTGGAATCTACAGCTTGATATTTGGTGTCTTCTTTTATGCAGCTGCACCTTAGTTTTGGAGACAGGAATTCTCACTAAATCTGGAGTTCTTCAATTCGGTTAGACTGGCTGAGTAGCTAGCTCCAGGTGTCTTCCTGTCTCTGTCTCCCTGGTATTGGAATTGTAGTTGTGTCACTGTGCCTGGCTTTTCTTGGTGGGGCGGGGTTCTTTTTGAGACAGGGTCTCCCTGTAGCCCCAGCTGTCCTGGAACTCACTATGTAGACCAGGCTGTCCTTGAACTCACAGAGATCCATGTTCCTCTGCCTCCGGAGTGCTGGGATTAAAGGCGTGCACCACCACAGCAGGCCCTGTGCCTGGCTTTTTTATGCATGTGCTCGCACTGGAACTCCAGTGCTCATGCTTGTGTGATAAGCACTTCACTGATTGAGCCCTCTCCACAGCCCCTAACTGCTTTTACAGAGGAAGCTGTTCTGTTACTGCCTCTGCTATGGTAGTTGATGTCTGGTTCCAGCCAGGTCATATTTTCTTCTTTTTACTGCCCTATATTTTTCTTCATTATCTATAGAAGCTATGTAGACCCACTCAATATAAAAAGAAAAACTTATTACAGTCTAGTTTCTAGTATGTGAGGAAACTTCTTTATATTGTAACATGAAGCAAAGGAATAATTTTCACCATTATGCAGAGAAAGACTTTGGGAATCAACATATGTTCTTGAGCCTTGAGAAACTAAGTCTCAAAGCACTTCAGTGATAAAGAAGAAATGTATTTTAATACGCTACATTTTATTCAATAAATAATGATGAAATGGGGGCTGAAATATATAGTACATTATTTCCAAGGTATAGGATTGAATAGAGAATACTTTTATTTATGTGAGAAAGTTGGCATGAATCCTTTCAGGCCCCTAGATACCTTGTAGAGAAGAAAGGTTACGTTATTTTAGTAAAGGACATTGTAATATTTTAAAGCCTTACAGAAAAATTCTAATGTGTTGGAATTTGTTAATCTATTGAGTTTTGTATTATGTATTCTGACATACACTCAACTAAATATATACACAAAAGTATATTTTTATATCAGATAGTAGTCTAGGGAATGATAAAATTTGCTTGGTTACAAGATTCACCATAAGAAAAATAGAAATTGGGGGTTGGAGAGATGGCTTAGTTAAGAGCATTGGTTCCTCTTACAGAGGACCTAGGTTCACTATCCAACACACTCATGGCTGCTAACAACCATCTATAACTCCAGTCTAGGGAATCTGATGCCCTCTTCTGACCTCCGCAGACATTTCATGACATGGGTGCACTTACATACATGCAGGCAATACATTCATAGACATAAAAATAAAAATAATAAATATAATTTAAAAAGAAAAATGAAGCTTGGCTTTAAGTAGCTTTAAGTAACATTTCATATAAGAAATGACCCTAGATTTACATATATTACATATGTATTATAACATTATATATGTGCTTAAATTTTCTGTGTTTCAAACTTCGTCATGTATATATCAAGCCAGTCACAAAATTCTTACACTTGAAATGTGGTGTAACCATATTTCACTGTCTCAGTGTTTCCTTCCTCTTTATGTTCTGGAATTTGCTAAAAGAATATGAGGACTAGTGCACACAGACAGCAGATGACCTGACACGTTTGAAGAGCAGCTACCTGTCCTATCAGTACACGTGCCTAGGCTACCTTGTTATAGTGAGAGCAAACCACCAAGAAGTCAGAGGTATAAGCCATTTCAGACTATTTTGTTGTTGATGGTCATTATTTGGTTTCCTTCAAGTGTTAATATAGATTCTTAAAAAAATAATAAAAACAGTAAAGAAGCATAGTCCTTAAACAGTTCTTTTTCATAATGTAATTATGGTGACGTCATTGACCAGGGGATATTTTGTCTACTTTTCAAGTGTGTGTGTGTATGTGTGTGTGTGTATATGTGTGTGTGTTACATGTTTGTGTGTATGTATGTGTGCAGGTGTGCTTGACTGTTTGCACATGTGGAACCCAGGGAAACGTGGTTGCCTGGTTGTCATCCTCCATTGCTTTCTTTTGTTGCTACTATTTATTGACACAAGGTGTTGTCACTGAATGGGAATCCTGTCATTTAGGCCAGACTGTCTAACCAAAGGGCTCCCAGGATCTTCCTGTGTACACTGCCCAGCAGTGGAATTGCAGGTGCTGGCTTTTTATATGTGTTTGGGAACTCAGCAAGCACTTTACCTACTGAACCATACCCCCAGACTAGTATGGGGATATTCAGGAAGAATTTTATGTTCATGTTCACTATTTTTCTTACGCTGCCATCAGTGCAGTCACCACTGTGAAGGCCCAAACCAAAACAGCTGAAAAAAAGGCTGCTCCCAGCCGGGAGGAGACGCTGATTGTACGCTGGAGGAGAAAGTAAAGAGTCAGCAGCGGGTCTCCACGCTTGCAAGCCAGGCAAACCCTGCGTAGCTTGGGTTCCCCAACAAGCATTAAGCTTCAAGAAAAAAGTGTCCCAGGATAAGGAAAATAAAGGGCCAAGTTTCCAAAGTCAGATGAAACTCACTTTGTCCAGTATATTGAAAATGACATCCTGTAAGAATATGAATTGACATAATTAAAAGGCTAAACCACGGGTATGACTAACAAAAATTCTAAAGCATATTAAACTAAATAAAAGGATCATGTAGTTGTAAAAATAAGCAGCATGATCAATTTATGAAAATGTTCATTCTTTTTAACTTTTATTGTGACTTTAATTCTACTAAATTTTATTTAAAAATAATTTTCATTGGAGGCTGGAGACATGCTTCAGAGGTTTAAAACACTGACTGTTCTTGCAGAAGACTGGAGTGCAAATCTCAGCACCCACATGGCAGCTAACAACTGTCTGTAACTCCAGTTCCAGGGGATCTGACAACCTCTTCTGTTCTCAGCGGGCATTGCACGACATGAGTGCACTTACCTAATGCAGGCATACACACACACATATAAAATAAAAATAATAAAATAACAACAATAATTTTCATGAACTAAGGGGCCGTATTCCTAGGTACACAAACCAATGATTTTTTAATAACTGTATAGTTAGAAGTCGGCAACAAAATTGTAAAACTTTCCTATCAGCTCAAAAAGCATCTTTGTGGCTACTTTATAATTAATTTCCTTTATAATTTCCTCACTCCCAACCCAGGTAAAACCCTGCTCCAATTCTGCCCATATGTTTTTGTGTTTTTCAAAGCATATGTAAATTAAAATAGGCAGTGTGTATATCATTGACCTGACCTCTATTACTTAAAAGCACTATTACTATACATCTATTTTTACTGGATGAATCAGGAGCCTGATATTTTTATTAATGAATAGCATTCTATCATTAGATATTCTATAATTTATCCATTTACCAACATGTATTTAAATTGTTTGCAGTTTCAAATTATGAAACAAAACATCTGCAAGATTTTTGCGGCATTTTAGGTTTTTGTTGTTGATGTTGTTGTCATTGTTGTTGTTTATTTTTTTGAGACAGGGTCTCCCTGTAGCCCCAGCTGGGCTGTAACGCACTATGTTGACCAGGCGCCTGCCTCTGACTCCTAAGCATGGGAATTAAAGACATGCAGCCACTCTCGGCAAGATTTTTGTAGATATATGTTATCATTTCATTTGATTCCATACTTAGTGGGAATTTTAACACTTACTATCGAGCATACACTTGAATTGCATTTTCTATGTATATTGAGATTGTCAGAAGGTCTTCCTGCCTAATCCTGATATGATGGTTTATATAATTTTGAATGCTAAACCAACCTCAAACTCTTCTACTGTTTCAATGTTAGTTATGAAATAGTATACTCTTTATATATGTCGATAATTGTCAATATTTTATTAAACAAATTTTGATTTACGTTCATGAGGATTATTTTCTGCATTGGATATATCAGATTTTGTTATAGAGGTAATGCTCGCCTTGTAAGGGTGGGCTTAGAAGTGTTTCCTGTTTTATTTATTCAGTTATTTATATTACAGATTTTATTCCATAATTCTATTTTATAGATTGATATTGAACCGATTTCCAATTGTGATTCACTGGTGGTTTGTTAGCTGCTTTCTATGAAAAACTGTCAACATGACTGATGTTTCTACTGAGAGTGAAAGTGTTCTTCCTCACATAGATCATGAAGCCTTTATTCTACGCTGCCTCTACAGATGGCTTCTTGATGGATTACCTACCTTTGACAGCGTATATCAGACACACTGTTTCTGGTTTCAGCTGTCTCTCTCCAAGACTTATATTGACAAATATAATCATCATATTGGGCGAATTTCCTACATATCTGTGACTATCATCTCTTAGTTTGTAATTCTTTTTCATTTTTCAGAATAGTGAAAAACAAAGAATGAAAAATAATCACCGATTACAAAATTGGTTTCACAGCATTTTTACATCACTAACATTAACATTTGTGGCCACCATAGTCATCTCTTGAAAATTCAAACTTTACTTAAAGCCATATCCTAAGATTATTAATTATACAGTAAAAATTACTCCCACATATTCATTCTTTTTCCAAGAGTAAGTACTGATTTCTTTTCTATGAGCCTTTCTTAACTTTTGTAACATAATTTTTATTCCAGGCTATGTTCCATGTTAATACAAAGAACAATTTTTATGAGAAAATTGGTTTTTTTATAGAACCAAGCTGAGTAAAAGAAATACAGAGAACATTTAAAAAATATATTGAAACCGCCATAAATCTTCACTTTAAGAAACACAGAAATCTAGTTCAATTTGAAGCTATGTTTTAAACAACTAACAATAATTATTGACATTTAGGATGGTGACCAAGAATTGATCATTGTGACTAAAAGCAGAAATGAACTTGGCAAAGCACAAAACCTATTACTGCATGCTTAATAATTCAGGTTCTCATTTCCATACACTTCAGCTCTTTCTGTGATTCTAATACCTCAAAAAATTGACTATATAGTGCATTATATTTCATCAAAATAGCAAATATGCCTAGTAAAAGTCACAGACAAATAGCAAGGCCCATTCTTGTTCAACAAAGACAATTTACTTTTATAAGATTTGCTTGAGATTTATTGTTTGATAAGTTAAGTTCATTTTCAGTGCATTAACTGCATTTACTATACTTTTGAACAGACAAATTGACAGCCTGCATTCTTCCTGATCATAATACATCAATATAAAAGTAATAGTCATGGGGGCATGGTGGCACACACCTTTAATCTCAGCACTTGGGAGGCAGAGGAAGGTGGATCTTTGTGAGTTTGAAGCCAGCCTGGTCTACATAGTGAGTTCTAGGACAGCTGGGGCTACAGGGAGACCCTGTCTCAAAAAGACAAAAAACAAGTAATCATCATTTTCTTATGTTCAAATCTGTGGTCAAAAACCATGGCCTTTGACAATCACATAAGCATGCAAACAATGTTTATTCAATAACAGGCAGATTAAAACCAACAAAATCATATAAATGTATAGTTTATCTTTAAAAAACTACGATATAATGTGCAGAGCTTAAAAACTACTAAAACTGTGACACCTATATTTACATTAATCATATGAATACTGATGTCATTTTCTGTTTGAACTGTCTAGTATTAACAACCAACTGGAAATGACTTTACAACCATTAATATTGCACACTTTTTAACAGTGTTCCTCTAAATGCATACTTGAGCCATAATGGAATTCTTTTCATTGTTATTTTGAGAGTCTTCATAGGAAATTCAGGCTGGGCTCAAACTTGTGATTCTCCTGCCTCAGCCCTCAGGAACACTGGAATAACAGACATATGCTTAACACATCCAGTTTATAAGGAAATCCTCTCTCTCTCTCTCTCTCTCTCTCTCTCTCTCTCTCTCTCTCTCTCTCTGAATCTGTTTCCCCACTTGCAGATTTATTAAATAATTCTTTCCTGTACAGGTTGTGACCAGCTAAAGGCATGAGTGGGGATTGGACACTCCCTCCTCTTCTCTAGGATAAATGGTCATATTTGCTTCCAAGAGAAAAGAAGGTGGAACATAGTCAGATTTTTCTACCTATTTTCTTTTTTGTGTGTAGTTCATGTGCATCATTAATCTTAGAGACTCTTCTATGCCAAATGTACATTCTGAACACATATAGAAAATGTGACACAAGAAACAAAGTTTGAAAAACAACCTCTTCCCCTGTAACCTATTTTCTTTCATCTCAAGATCCAGGAGGTCCCTCAATCTATTCTGTGCCAGAGAAATTAAGAGACAGGAGAGGCCAGTCATATCACATTAACGAACACTCACCATAGAGAAGGGATATCAAGGAATGAAGCTTTTCAGAAAGGTAGGTTATGTTGTGAGTCACACACAAGCAAATTTTCACTGTAACATAGGCTGATTTTTGTTTGTTTATTTTGAAGCTGTCAGATGTTCATAAACCTTTAAACAGTGATGAGAATTTTCTAGGGGAAAATTCAACATTTTAAACAGAATTGTTTACTTAAAAAATAAAATTTAAAAAAACCATGCTATTTTTCACAGAAAACTTGTGACATAAATATGAAGTATGCTTTCAACATGCATAAATAATGTGGACTATTTTATTACATCTGTGTGCCCACAGCACTAGTTTGAGCTACGTGTGCTTTAGACTGATAACTGAAATGAATGAAAAGAAAATATTTGTCAAATGCATTTGTTTAAGAAAACTACATTGGAGAGATTTTCTCTTAGTACTTTGATATAAAGAATATCTTATCACAAATAATTCAAGGATCGGTGCTTGTGTGACAGCTGTGTATGTGGTATATCCCCCAAGACAACACTAAAATCATTTCCATTCATATATATCAAATATATTTTTGTATACTTTTCTGAAAAGATTAAAATTCTTTACAACTGCTAATAATAACTGATTTGTTTCTTTGGTCCTTCAGTTTGATGAACACAGCTTTCATATTATAACAAGCACCCAGACAGGTGTGTTAGTTGCCTCTCTATAAAAATTAGATTTCATTCTAACTGCATTATAAATTTATTCATTAATATATCATTAATTAGAAAATATGATTCTGGAGAGTTGGCTCAGCATTTAAGAGCACTGGCTGCTCTTTCGGAAGACCTGGTTTCAGTTCCCAGCACACACATGGCAGCTAACAACTGTCCATAACTCCAGTTCCACGGGATCTGACTCTCTTCTAGCCTCCACTGGCATTGCATGACAAGGATACAATTTTATACATACAGACAAAACACTCAGAAAATAAAAATAAAAATAATTTTTAGATAAATTTCTGATGATATTTTAATTCATTTAGAAAATGTTAAAATACTATTACATAGAATTTTAATCATAGTTACACGACTAAATTAAATCTGTATTAATCAATATTTATTTTATGGAAATAAAACAATTAAACACAAACTGTGAAATAAAAACAAAAGTTAACATGATGAAAGACAACCTATTTTTATAAAGGATCTATAAATTTATCAGAAGACAAATCACCTAGAGAAATAATTTGTTCTTTCAATGCATTTCTGTGATTTATGTCAAATTTGATCATTCCATATGTCTGGAAGCATAAGAGATTTCACAACAAAGAAATATTGTAGCCAAATTAATAAACATGTCTTATAAAGATCATATGTAAAAATATTATGGTTTAAAAGTATTCCCTGTGGATGAAGTTCATGTTGGAGCTTAATTCCCAAAACAGTACTATTAAAAATTATAGTTTTGGGGTGTGATTAGGCCAGGGGGGTGCTTCTTTAAAGAAAGGGATTAAGTTGGGTGTGGTAGCACATGCCTTTAATCTCAAGAGGCAGAGGTATGAGGCTGTCAGTGGACTGAAGCCAGCCTGGTCTACATAGGGAGTTCCAGGCAAGCTGGGGCTACAGAGAGACCCTGTCTCAAAAAAAAAGGGGGGGGTGTGATTAAGACTGTTATTAAAGAGGTTTCACAAAGCCTTCGTTACCATTTTCCATTTCCTTCCCACTTTCTGACATGTAAAGAATATGTGTTTCTCCACAGAAGACTCAGGAGTAATGTTGCATCCTAGAAGTCCCTTCCGACAGCAAAGCCTTGATATTGGATTCTCGAGTTTCCTCTCTGTGATGCATTACTTTCTCTTCCTAATGAAGTACTCAGGTATTTATATTTTGTTATGGCAGTGCAAATGAAATTGAGACCTAAGAGGACCTAAACCAGATCATCAGCAGAAGACAGCAACTAGGAAGCTATTTTAGAAAGTACCATCAGTAGAAAATGAACAGCTAGAAAAATATCCAGCACACACTGCAGACATCCTCAATCTATAAATCTCTGTGGTTTTTTCCTACAGATGTTTTAGCTAAGAATATTGCTTGGTACCTAGATTCACTCTATAAAAGAAAGAGCTTTGAACTTAGATATCAATCAATAAGACTTTCACACAACATAGTATAATGAAACAAAGGACTCAAATGAGAGAGATGCTATTATATAAAAAAGAAAATTATATAAAAAAGAAACATTTTACAGAATGAATAGAAAGAAAAAAATCTTGATAGAAAGTTGTGAATAAGAATTTGTTGTGATTTCATAACACTTGAAGGTTGAAGAAGATGTTGATAAAGGCTTTAGAATGGGAAACTAAGTTATAAACATAGTTGAAATGTTTTATAATTCAAGAAGGAAATCTGAGAGGAAATAATGACTAGAAAGACAAGAGGTTTAATATGACCAAAGAGAAATAGCTAATTTTGAGATAAAGAAAATTATGGCAGCTGGGCATGGTTGCACACACTTGTAATCCTAGAACTCAAGACTGAGGCAAGAGGGTCACATGTTTGATGACAGCTTAGTCTATTTCCAAAGACAACAATAAACAGATAAGGAAAAACATAAACAAAACTCCTTGGGATTGGATTGTTGAGCAGGGTCATCTGATTTATTTAATAATTTAATTTCTCAGTTTTATTTAATCAACCACTCCAAAAACATTTATTAATGTTCCTTATGCTACAAATGAAAACCAGTCAAACACTGCTATTAAAAAAAGATCAGGTGGCTGGAGAGAAGACTCAGTGGTTAAGAGCACTGATTGCCTTTGGGGAGGTTTGGGGTTTGAATCCAGGCACCCATACGGTGGCTAACAACCGTCTATAACTCCAGTCCCAGAGAATCTATCACCTTCTTCTGACTTCCACAGGCACTGCATGAGATGGGTGCACTTACATACATGTAAGCATAACACTCATACACACAATTTGTTTTTTAAAAAAAATTAAAGAAAAAATAGGGGCAGACTATGGGGGATGCAGATGGGGGAAGTCTAAATATGATTAAAATGTATTGTATAAAATTTACAAAAACTCAATAAAAGTATACATTAAAAAAGAGAAAAGATCAGTAAATTATAAGTTGATAACATACGTTATTTGATTTCTTTTCGTGTTATATCTTGATGAATAGACCAGGAACTGAAAATTCTGTTGCTAACATTCCTTGTGAGGGTATAAACAAAGTCCAGCCTCTCCATCCTTGATCCCAGTGACAGCTGAGATATAATTCCACCAAAATCTACTCTGAAAAAACAATGAGTTTATTGGGCTTACTTACAGAGCAATAGGTGACAGTTTGCATACAGGAGTGTGGGTGCTCCTCACCTAAGGCCTCATCAGAAAGTCTTCACCCAAACATGGATGCTGGCCTCCCCATAGCCTCACAAAATGGTGAGACAGGCTCTCTCCCCCAGGCTATGAGCAATTAGGGCCAAATTGCTTGTCACTGGTTGGGAAGTAGGGCCGGATTCTCAGACTCCATGTCCCTCATTCCATGTCAGGGTGTGAACAGCCAACAAGTCCATCTGTGATGATCTTAGGAAGCAGGGAGGCCTGAATTCAGGAAGAAGGCATGTGGCTGTCTAAGGTCCATCCTATACAACGGTACCCTAATTTGAAAATGCATTTAAATCACCTAATTGATTAAACATCATAGTTTAGCCTAATTGACTTTAAAAATGCTTAGGACAGTTATATTAGCCTTTAGTTAAGGCACTCTATCTAACTTAGCCCCTATTTTATAATAAAGTGTTCAATATTCTATATGCTTTGTTAAATACTAAACTGAAAATGTAATGTAAAATGATAGTATGCCCTGTCCTCACAGCATCATAAAATCTGAAAATGCTTAAGTTGAGCTCTGGTAAATTTGCAACTGCCAGTATAATATATGTTTAAACTATTAAATAACCCAAAGCAATTATACGGATATATAGTAACAAACTACAATTATCTTAGGAAATAAACGTGCCATATATTACAAAAGGAAATGACAAGAGATAACAGTTTTGGTGGACCCTCAGAAAACACCTTTGAGAGGAAATGACTTAGCAAAAGTGCAGAGCATTGAGTTGAGTGGTGAGGGGCAAACATCGGAATATAGGAAACAGGTACAATATCAGCTCACGGAAATCTTTAGAGCAGTGAAAATCATTAGAGCAGTGAAAATCATTGGGTATTTTTCTGAAATAAAATTTGAATCCTTCTGAAGATTTAGAGTACAGGAGTAAATGATGCAATTTTATGTATCAATTTCAATCAAATTGAAGAATGAATTAATGGAAACAATAATGAAAGCAGCTCTACTACCTCAAGAATGTGCAATTGCAAGCATCAAAGACAACAGCAAAGTTAGGGGCTGTAGTGTCGGAGAGAAGCCAGTGAAATCAGAAAACACTTTTGGTGGAATAACTGGAATCAACTGGGGAAAGTAACAAGGCTTAAGAACAATGCCTGACTCTGATTTGAGTACACAGTGGACATTTCTACCTCTTATCATAGTTGAGAACAATGAAGGAAAGACAGTGAGGAGTGAAAAGAAATGAGCATCATGATTTGACACTCGATGTAAAAGACAAAGAAAATAATCAATATAGAAATACTCAGTAGATGTTAAAGTGAGAGACTTGGCACTCAGAGACCAGAAATTCAAGCATGTGACTTACAGGAATTGTCAGTCAGGGATTATTACAAGGGCATGAACAATTCAAAGGCAGTGGCTTTACTGATATCCCACCCCAGTATAGGTGATTATTCACAAAAGCTGGAACTCTGGAACTTGTCTAAGCACAACTTACAGGAAGCTCTGCAGGGTGGAACCTCTCCTCTTCTCACCAGTCCTTACCGCTTATGTAACCATGAGCAGCAAGGGCCTTATGCACCTGGTAAGTTTCAGGACTTCCCTAGACTTTGAGTCATTTACTTTAAGTCTTGAGAAACTTCCCTTTAGGACAGAATGTTTCAGATTGGAGGAAACTGTAACATAGCACAATCATTTGGCATTTACAAAAATCTGTGCTAAAAAGGTTTGCTATCATCCCCTTTTATATATAAAGAAGTTAGGCAGTGAAAGTAACCTTCCAAAATCAGCCACCCTTTAAATAGATCAAGCTAATTTCAAATCACTCAAGTCTCAGTATACTAACTCATGAATTGTTTTAAAAAAGTGTTTCCATCAGGCATAGTGGCCCATGCCTTTAATCCCAGGACTGGGGAGGCAGAGGCAGACGGATCTTTGTGAATTCGAGGCCAGTCTGGTCTACACAGCGAGTTCCAGGCCAGCTGGGGCTTAAGGGAGGCCCTGTTTCAGAAAGACAAAGAAAAAAAAAAAGTGTTTCGAGATAACAAACTGTTAAATTGGTATAAGTTCAGATATTAGAATACCAGTTTTCAGTACTTACAGAATGAATATAAAAGAATAAGCTGGTTGAATTTAGTAAAATGGTTATGTTTTTAGGATGTTTAACTACGTAACAGTTCTTTATTAGGTATAACTTAAAACACAGCCTTTTCTCTGCTTCACTGATCAATGGTGGGCATCGGGAGCGTGTTTATATTTGAATTACGGAATGTCAGATTATTTTCCCAAGTTTCAGGGAAAACTGCACGCTCTAATTAAATTTAAAGTGTCTACCAGGAACAATAATATTATGTGAGACATGAACACTAGCATGTAAAGAAAGAGGGCATGCAGCCATGTAGGACATTTTTATAGTCTCTTAAATTTTTTTAAAAGTGAAAAGCATTGTATTATAATATTTCTCTTGTTCAGTTATACATTTTTGTCATCATTGCATGTGCTTTTAAATCATGATGAGAAATGGAATGCATGGATCAGTTACAAGCTTACTTAGCTAAAGTGGATATTCATGCTACTTGAGATAATGGTGACCATGATCTTGATTGATTTTGGTGATTCTTCCTGATGCAAATATGAGAACATTTTGTTAACAGACTTTCTATTTCTATACATCGTTTTGGACTGACTATTGGCTCTAAATTTTCTATGTCCTGATTTCCATTCATATGTGCAAAATTCATGACCCCAATGTTTAAGAATTAGATCCTCGTAACGTTAGATGAAGGGATAAAATACATAACTCATGTATGAAAATCTCAAACAAGAAAAAATTAAATGCATTTTTCTTTCCAAAGCAAGTAGTTTAGGACTTTTCAAACACATTTGAGACTTAGAAGGTAATAAACCATTTGAGAAAACAAATCACGTTAGTTATCCCCTACTGATATTCTCATTCAACTGTTTATGTGGTGATTTGTTTATTGTTTCCTTCTAGGCATAATCACTATCACAGACATGAATTAGCCCTTTCTATTGCTCTAAAATATGTTCATTTTTTTGGAGGACAAAAGGCTTGAAAGCTAGTAATTTATATTTAGAAAGGTAAATGCATTCATACATATATTTATGTATATGTATAAGGCAAAGAAACAATCCAAAGAAAGGAAAATCAGCTCTATGGAAGTCTAAAGGAGATAGTAGAGGCAGTATTTTATTAAGGCATTAAGAAATAAGGTTGAGATCAGCACTTTTGAGCCTCTTCATTAAAAGAATTCCAGAAAGATGTCACAAATTTTTCAAGAAGTTCAACAACATCCATTGAATTATTTAAATCCGCAAACATATACTGGATTATCATCTCCAGGAATTCAGAAAAAAACAGTGCTTACTTAAAAAATTCAATTTGTATGGTTGATCAGGTAAGTAAACATGTATTTGGAATATTGTGGGAAAATTGTAACTCTGGGACTGTTCATGCAATGCAGTGGCAGAACTAAAGAAAGAACAGTAAATTCTGTAAATGGCAGGAATTGCAGCAGGTGCTACTGAAAAATTCACATAGATCTCCTCTATGGTTGGGAGGGGGCGTTCCAAGAAGTAAGTAGGAAAACGCAATCAGATGAGAAATGATGTGCACCTGAGGACTCTTGAAAACACATGGAGGACCTGGTTCAAGTCAAAGGAGGTGAAGGGCACAGAGAGTATGGAAACGGTTGCAAAGAAGCTTAGCGTCACTTTAAACCTTATAAGAAATCTTTAAAATTTGCACAGAACTTGCAGAGAAATATGTATGAAAAGTCACTGAAATTCCTGAAGAAAAATGTTGTTTTGTGTTTATGCTTATTTTGTCTTATTTTCTTTGTGTTTTATAATTCTTCTAACATTGCATGCCACATATATGATTTATAAAGAAACAAATACAAGTATCTTGAGGAGATATGAAGGTCATAATTATAAATGATGGAAAAGCATTCTAGAAGGAATATGATAGCTAGGCAGCTAATCTACTGTTAAAGAAAAAGGAGGCTGGGTAGCAAACTGTCAGGAGAGAGCAGGAGATATGTGAATGTTGAAATAATTTGAATGTATTACAATTGGAGATGCCTATTCTAAACTGTTAAATTCCATATCCTTACATGTGAGTATATATACTATTGTAACCCTGGGAACCAGGAAAATGGAAGGGAATCATGAGGTTAAAGAGAAAGAAAGAGCACAAGAGAGGGGAATAGTAGGAGATAGATGTTGCCAAGGGAGGAAATGGAAGAAATGGGGATATTTAACAGGAAAGGGAAGAGGGATGGTTATACATGAAATTATTTTTAAAAAGAAGAAATAATGAAGAAAGTATAACCCTCCTTGACTGATTAGATGACTGCCTCATTTGTTGATTTCAAACACATTATATAATCCACATTGCATTAAGGAAGTTGTTATTCTTCTTATCTTAGTTATGAGATTAAAATCAGGTTTAGTTGGGTCAGGCATGGTGGTGCATGTCTAATTCTAGTACTGAGGAAGCAGAGGCAAATGAATCTCTGTGAATTCAAGGTCAACCTGATCTACACATGGAGTTTCAGGCCAGCCAAAGCTACGTAGCCAGACTCAGTCTCAACAAAACAAAAAGGAAAAAGAAATATTCGTAGGGAAGAAATAAGCCAATCAAAAGGTACATCTTAGGTAGAAAGAAGAAATTCTTCATTTAATAAAGTTAATGAGTGTTGTGGGTTCACATGTGCAACTACCCTGTGGAGTCCAGGCAATATATATATATTCATCTATGACCTCTGGCTCTTTAAACTTTTCTGACTTCTCTTCCACAATAATCCTTGAAATCTTGGAGGAGAGGTTGTAATATAGGTGTCCCATTTATGGTAGAGCACTCTGCAATCTCTTTCTCTCAGGATGTTGACCATTTGTGGGTCTCTGTTAATTGCCATCTGCTGCAAAGGAATATTCTTTGGTGAAAGTTGAGAGATGCATTAATCTATAGGTATAACAATAAGTCATTAGGTGTCAGTTAAAATACTATGCCTGTTTATTAGAATGATAGTAGTTGGTTGTCCTCTATGGTCTGTGACCTGGGTTCACAGCTGGGTAAGTGTGATGATTACCTTTCTCTGCCAAAAACATTCACAACTTTCCTATACTATGAAAGCTAGCCAGTGGAGATATAGCATCAAAGTTAGTACCGGCTTGATTTATCTGACAGGGGTCCAATATGGATGGGGGAAGTAGAAACGATGCCCAAGTCCTATACGAAGGTCTATTGGCAATAGATGGATGCTGGGAGTGGAGGAGCTACATTTCCTTACTTGTGGGTTAGTAAAGAAACGTACTTGACCAGACTGAAAGGGATGGATGCACATCCAAGACCACTTGGGAAATAAAAATTAAACTTGATAAGCCTTCAAAAAAGACAAATAGGGGCTGGAGAGATGGTCCAATGGTTAAGAGAACTGACTGCTCTTGCAGAGGACCCAGGTTCGATTCCCAACATGGTGGCTACAAACCATCCTTAACTCCAGTTCCAGGAGAATCCGAAGCCCTCTTCTGATCTGCACAGCATTGCACGATACGGGTGCACACATGCAGGCAGTAGACTCATACACATAAAATAAAAATAATAAAAAATATATTTAAAAAGACAAATAATAATAGAGGGCATGAGTGGGGGCAGTTGTAAGGTGGGGATGGAGAGAAGGGAGAACTCTGAGTATGTTATATTTCATACAATACATGAAGTTCTGAAATCAACAAAACTATTTTTTATTATTTTTATTTTATGTGTATGAGTATATTGCCTGCATGTGTGTAAATGCACCTGCAATGTAATGTCCATGGAGGTCAGAAGAGGGTGTCAGATTCCTCTGGAACTGGAGTTATGGATGATTGTTAGCCACCATGTGGGTGCTGGGAATTCAATCCTGGTCCTCTGCAAGAGCAGCCAGTGGTCTTAATCATCTCTCTGGTCCAATAAAAATATTTTTTTAAATAAAAATGATATTATTTATAAAACTATAAAGGCAAGCTGCTAAATTTACCTCTTTTCTTTCTGCCTCAAATAAATTTAATCTTCATATCCATTTAGACTCTAGAGAGGCCACCAGTGACATTTTGTCAGGGAAGCAAGAAAATCCTATTCAGAGAACTAAAAAGCATCATCCTGATTATCTTGGGCTTTGGGGCTCTTTGATGTTCCCAACTTACTGAAGACAGGAGGACTTGCCATTGGGCACAGATATACAGATGTTACAGTACAGAATCACACTCAGACCAAATTACACTCAAGGGAAGCTGAACAAGACAGTTTCCTATAATGTTGGTTTGTGGTTTTTGAGGAGATTTTAGGAACATCCCACAGTATTGATTGAGGTGAAGGTATAAATCTGCAAAGTACCGTAATTTTAGTGTATATACTATAAAACTGGAATTAAAAAACCACTTAATCATAGGGGAAATTAGCAGTTCAGAATAATTCTGGCAAATGCTGCGACCATAATCAGACACACATACAGAAATGCCTAGGTGCACGTGCGCACACACACATACACACACACACACACACACACACACGCACACACACGCACACCATTTCAGTCATTCTAAAACTGAAGACAGTAGAAACATAACAAAGCCTGTGTTTCACCCAGTCATATGTTTATCCGAGAAAATGAAGTTTATTAAGGGCATGAAAGCTCATTATCTTTCTTATTTCACAGATATTACAGGTGAAATTGACTTTGATTAAGCATGATGTGGGTATTTTGTATTATCACAGCAATAATATCCATGCTTACATTTTTTTGCTTATTAGATAGTTAATGCTTGTTAGTTACAATTATATATTGCATTTTCCTCCTTTAAACCAATGCATTGCTTTTATTCTTGGAAAATTAACAATTTGTATCACTTTAGAAATATTGCTTTACATGATTAAATATAAAATATTTTGAAAATTGCTCTATACTCAGCAATAGTGACATCTATTGGTTAGGTGCAATTATGTAATAATGGAATTTGTATCCACAATTAAATAATTCACTTTATACATATAATCTAATTATCTTTAAAATTTTGGTGTTTACCATGTATACGTCTAACTGGGATATTAGAAGAATAGGTATGCAAAGTGGTGCAATACGATCAGTTTTGATATATGGCTAAACTTTAGGTATATTACAAAAAAAGAGACATTAATAGTAATTTTTCTATCTTATTTGGACAGGCACTATTTGGATAACCATATTAGGCTGTGATTTGACAGATTGTTTTAAAGAACTTTTCATTTTATTTTATGTGTATGTTTTGCTTCTATGCTATAACATATGCCGTATGCAGACCGGGTGCCAGCAGAGGGCATTGGATCCTCTGGAACTTGAGTTACATATGATGATGAGTCACCATATTGTGGGCGGGAAGCAAACATGGGAAAGCAAGTGTTCCAAACAGCTGAGTCATCTTTCTGCCCCGCTGAGATAGTTTTACTATTTTGGCGGGGGGGGGGGGGATAAATAATTTCTAAACTCAAGAAGTCATTCCCTTTATGTCGTCAGTAAAAGCAAATGAATGAAAACATGTATTTCCCTTGGTGATAAAATGTACATAAATGTAATAAATTTTCTCACTTGTATTTCTAGTCAAATAGAAATAAATATAGGTTGACAGTGCTAAAATTTGAAAGAAAATTCATAATGCACTGCATAGAATCTGCATGAAACCCTATAAAATCACTGATCTGTATCTCAGCATTGTTCATTCTTTCTACACTATCAAATTTACATGTTCGTCATTTGCCTCTATCATCTGAAAACAGGTCTCTGAGTGCATTCTTCTGTAGAAATAGGGGGCTGGAAAACATTTCCACTTTGTCTCAACCTTCAGCTTACAGGATTGAAATTTCAAATGCCGCTATGGCATAGAGTAGGTTTGTTGATGTTTTGATGAGGATCTCACACTAGGTAGACCAGGTTATCCCCGCAAAATACCATCCTTGTGTCTCAGCCTCCTGGTTATGTGGTTATGAGTGTAAATCACACACATTGCTCTTACCTGTACTCTAAATTACATTTTCATTTGTAAGGCAAAAGAAAATAACATATTTCTATATTTCAGATAGGGTCTTTAAAAGTTTTTTAAGATGATGGCATGGACCAGATCTTCAACAGAATCATGGAAGAAAATTTCCCAAAGAAAAACATGCCCATACAAATACAAGAAGCATATAGAACACCAAACAGACAGGACCAGAAAAGAAACTCTCCATGGCACATTATAGTTAAAACACTAAATGTACAAAACAAAGAGACAATACTGAAAGCTGCAAAAGAGAAACAAGTCACATATAAAGGAAAACCCATTAGGATTACAGTTCAGTGCAAACTATGAAAGCCAGAAGAGTCTGAACCAAAGTATTCCCAGTTTTAAATGACCACAGATGCCAACCCAGATTACTATACCCAGACAAAATGTCTATTATAGTCGAGGGGAAAGAAAAATATTCCATGACATAAATAGGTTGAAGAAATTGATGTCCACAAAACCAGCCTTTCAAAGAGTTCTGGAAGCAAAACAAAGACCTGAAGAAAGGAACGACTATACCCAAGGGGTTGCGGAAAGAAATTCAATGAAGGTATAACTGTGGAAAAGTACAGCTATATCACAAATGTAAACAGAAATAAAAAGTGCAAGATTCAATACTCATCTTTTATTAATAACTTTAAATATTAACTGACTGAACTCCCCAGTCAAAAGACACAGACTAGGTGAATGGATTAAGAAACAAAACCCATCTTTTTGTTGTCTGCAAGAAACTGATTTCACTTTCAAAGACTGACACTATCTTAAAGTGAAAGGATTGAAAAAACTATACCAAGCAAATGGTACTAAGAAAAAAACAGGCATAGCAATTCTAATATCTGACAAAATAGACTTCAAACTAAAACTAATCAGAAGAGACAAAGAGGGCCACTTCATTCTGATCAAAGGAACAATAAATCCAGAAGATATTACAATCATGAACATATATTCACCAAACTCTGGTGCAACCAACTTCATAAAAGCAATACTATAGGACTTGAAGACTCAGATTAATCCCAACTCATAAATAGTAGGGGACTTCAATACCCCACTGTCTCCATTAGATAGGTCAACAGAGCAGAAAGTTAACAGACAGACATCTGAAATAGCAATACCATAAATCAAATGGATTTAACAGACATCTACTAAGTATTTCATCCAAACACCAAAGGACATACTTTCTACCCAGCACCCCATGGAACTTTCTCCAAAATCGACCATATACTGGGGCACAAAGACTGAAATAATTCCATGCATTCTTTCACACCACAATGCAATGAAGCTTACAATCAACACTGGAAGAAGCCTTAATCACCACAAGAACACATGGAGATTAAACAACACACTCCTAAATGATGAATGGGTGAAAAGAGGAATTAAGAAAGAAATAAAAGTATTCCTGGAACTAAATGAAAAGGACAATACAACAGAACAAAACCTCTGGGACACGCTGAAAGCTGTTCTTAGGGGGAAGTTTATAACTCTAAGTGTCTACACCAAAAAATAGGATAGAACACAAATAAATGACTTAACGTTGCAACTCAACACACATGAAAAGCAACAGCAAACGAAACCCAAACCCAGCAGACAAGAAGAAGTAACAAAAATCAGGGCAGAAATTAATGTATTTTAAACAAACAAAACAATACAAAGAATCAACAATTCCAAGAACAGGTTCTTTGAAAAGATAAACAAGATCGACAGACCGCTAGGCCAGTT
>NW_008357164.1:1380438-1383629 GCF_000622305.1 Nannospalax galili
AGTTCGATATACATAAGTCAATAAACATCATAAGTCATATAAATGGGCTCAAAGACAAGAACCACATGGCCATCTCAATAGATGCAGAGAAGGCCTTTGACAAAATTCAACATGCATTTATGTTCAAAGTCCTAGAGGGAATTGGACTGGAGGGAACATACCTCAACATAATTAAAGCCATGTATAACAAACCCACAGCCAATATCATTCTAAACGGAGATGAACTGGAAGTATTCCCATTGAAATCAGGAACCAGACAAGGTCATCCACTATCTCCACTTCTCTTTAACATAGTGCTTGAAACTCTTGCAAGAGCAATAACACAAGAGCAGGAAATTAAAGGAATAATAATTGGAAAAGAAGAGATAAAATTATCCCTTTTTGCAGATGATATGATATTATACCTAAGTGACACCAAAAATTCCACCAGAAATCTCCTAGAAATTATTAACAAGTTCAGTAATGTGGCAAATTACAAAATTAACCTACAAAATTCTGTAGCCTTTCTATATACCAATAACAAGCCATCAGAGAAAGAGCACATGGAAAGACTCCCCTTTACAATAGCTGCAAAAATAAAATAAAATAAAATAACCTAAGAATAAACCTGACCAAAGACATTAAAGAGCTCTACAATGAAATTTTTAAATCTTTTAAGAAAGAGATTGAGGAAGATATCAGAAGATGGAAGGGCCTCCCATGCTCATGGATTGAAAGAATTAATATTGTGAAAACAACCATCGTACCAAAAGTCATTTATAGATTAATGAAAATAATAGGATATAGGATATAGGATATAGGATATAGGATAATGAAAATGTGGTTAATTTATACGATGGAGTTTAACTCAGCAGTAAAGAAAGATGAAATCATGAAATTTGCAGGTAAATGGATGAAACTAGAAATTGTTATACTAAGTGAAGTAACACAGACTCAAAAAAAAAAAAGAATATCAACCTATGTTCTGCCTCATATGTGGATCCTAGAACCAAACCCTGATAAGTGAGTTTGTATCCAGACATAACTACAGGTACCAGGATAATGGAAAGGAAACAGGGAGATAAAGGAAAAGAAAGAACCTGAAAGAGAAGAACAGTAGGAAACAGGCCTTAATAAGGGAGATATGGATAAAAATTGGGTTAGTTTAAGGGAGGGGGGAGGGAAGGGTATACAAGCAACCTAGGGGATAAAGGGAAAGAAGGAGCTCAAGAGAGGTAGGACCATAGGAGAAGGGTATTAGTAAAGGAGAAAGGGGGGAAATGGGGACACCTTAAGTGGGAAAACCATGATGGAGGGTGAGACAATGCGAGAGATAAATAACACCTAGCTAGTTTTGAAAGCCAGATGGAACCATATTACTCCTACAACCTCCTGAAAAATTATACATAGCAGATCAAGAAATATGTGTCTAGGTAAGGTTTACCTGAGAACAACTGGTCTTTGCCCAAGATTTATCTATATGATACACAGTAATTAAAATTACCAGGTGGAACTAACCTTCTTGTATGTTTAACAGGCATACTTTGAGGCCTATAATAATTTGGTCAGAGGGACATAAAGGACAGTTTTTGCTCCTTGCCCTCCTAGGTCAACTAGATCTAGGGGACTATGGGTATCTCTCAAAATGTCCTGTAATTGTGGTGGGTCACCTGTCCTTTTGACCAAGGAGGCTGAGGAGACCCCACAAGATGGACTTGAATGAGTGTCCAGTCTACAAAGAGAAGGGTCAACACAGACGAATCATTTCCTCCATGCTTCCAAGTGAAGCTAACCATGGTCAAGCAGGAGCTTGGACCTATCTTCACATAGGTGGGACTGGTAAAAGAAAGGAGCCAGGGGCTCCTCCCAAGCCCATGTGATGCCTAGGATACAAATCCTCAAAGGACCTTAAGAGTAAAAATAAATTGGTTTATCTGGGACAACTGTATGGCCTTAAACACCCCAAAGGAAAGTATACCCAAAGATTAAAGTGGCCAATATAATTTCTTGTGTCCATATGAATAGCCAAAGGGTACATAACAAACAGCAATGCCAGATAGGAGATACCTTCTTTAGAGTTGTTGGCCAGGGTGGCCAAAGGGACTCCCAGATAGTAACCCAGCATAGAAATGGGAAAGTGAACAGCAGACCCCAATCTTATCTATTGGAATATTGACAACTGGTGGCTGCTAGATGAGGAACAGCTGACCCTCCTTAAACAAAGCCCTCTTGGTAGGCTGACTAGATTCACCAGAAGGGCAAGTAGTGGGGAAAGGCTGGGGGTGCCGACAACACAGCAGACAGTAGCAGGGATAACAGAGTATAAGGGCTCTAGTGGTTGGAGGGAGGCTATGGGAGGGTGCCATATGGGAAGTGGGTGTATATTTGAATAAGATGGTTTGGGATGTTCTGTGTGATACACACACACACACACACAAACACAAAAAAATCAACAATTTTTTTAAAATGTGTTATATTTGAGGAGGAAGCATGGAAATTTACATCATGTTAGTAGAGGTGATAAACATTACCATTGAAATCTACCTGATGACTTTATAGACATACACAGGCACCAAGGATCCAAGTGCAACGAATTATGACTAGTAATAATCAGATACATACAGATTAGAGATGCATACGCCAACATCTCAGTGTTAGTAGCAAAAACAGTGTCTTTCTGCAAGGAACAATATGTTCTAAAATGAAATGGAGACCTTTTTTAAAGGTTAAAATGTCATTCAATTTTATGTCACAGGGCTTATACTAAGTTCAATATTGTATAACTGTATTAATTCAACGGTGAACCTAGAATCTTGCCGCCAATTGTGAAAGAGGTGTACTCTTGCTCTGGAGTGTGTTACTGAATATGTTAAAGCTGTAGTAAAATGCTTCTTCTAATCATGTAGTTACTAAAAATTTTAAAAAATGATTAAAAAAAGCAATAATTCTTCAAAGCATAAAAAGTTGCTCCTTAATAATTAGGAGATGTGAAAAACATTACCATTGAAATCTACCTGATGACTTTATATCCATGCTCAGGTGCCAAGGAGCTCAGAAAACAACCAACTGTGATTAGTAGTAATCAGATATATAGAGATTAGAAACGTGTGTACAAACATCTTAATGTTAATTGCATTAAAAATGAATTTTTCTGTATGAAACTGTGTATTTTAATAATGAAATGGAGATCTTTTTTAAAGGTTAAAACCTCA
>NW_008357164.1:1383809-1387057 GCF_000622305.1 Nannospalax galili
ATTATTAAAGAAACAATTTTAAAAAATGAATTTAATATATGCATGTTATATTAGAATATTTCAGCCCCTTTGTACAATATAATTTCTAAAATACATGTGGCCTTGAAAATAAAGCTTCATAAATAATACTGATGATTGGGATCACATTTTATTAATAAGGTGAGAGTTATTTCTTTTTATCTTCATTACACAGTCTGAATCTCAGAAAATACTACTTGGTAGCAAAAATAACAAAAACATGTATGATTTGTGGGTGTATAAAATCCTTAACATAGCTAGTTTTCATATACTCAATTTTAGTAGATCTAGCCCATGAAAGATTAGATTATATAAAAATTAAAGATGCTATTTCTGTGTGGCTGGAGAGCTGGCTCAGTGATTGAGAGCACTAGCTGTTCTTGCAAGAAGATCCAAGTTTGAATCCAAGCAACCACATGGCAGCTAATAACTGTCTTTGACTCCATTTCGAGGGGATATGGCACTTTCTTCTGTACTCATCAGGCATTGCATGACACTGATGCACTTATACACATGAAGAAAACACACTTGTACACACAAAATATAAAAAATATTGACAGGCATGGTGGCACACACCTTTAATCCCAGCACTCTGGAGGCAGAGGCAGGTGTATCTCTGAATTCAAGGCCGGCCTGGTCTACATAGTGAGTTCCAGGACAGCTGGAGCTACAGGGAGATCCTCTTTCAAAAAGACCAATAAATAAATAAATAAATAAATAAATAAATAATACTATCTCTGTAAGGGAAAATGTTAAACAGCAGTGGAAAGTGGAGATCTGAAATGTTGCCCAATGCATGTGTATTAATTACTTTTCTGTTGCTATGATAGAACACAGTAACAAAAATGACTTAAGGAATAAAAAGTTTATTTTGGCTTCTGATTCCAGAAGGATATGTCCATCATGGCAGGGAGGCATGGCTGCTGAAACAGGAAGCTGAGAGCTCACATCTTCAACCATAAACAAAGCTGAGAGAGACTGGAAAGTGGGACTAGGCTGTGAATTTTCAAAACTTGTCACCAATGACTTTCTTGCTCCAGGAAAGCTGTGCCTTATAAGTTTCTCAAGACAATGCCACCAACTGGGGACCAAGTTTTAAATATTTGAATCTGTGGGGGACATTTCTCATTCAAACAACCAGAGTGTGTCTATAATGACTTGAAGAATCCCCTTGCATTCAATGAAAGCTAGAAATTTCAATGGTTGTTGTTTCTTGAAAAGATGATAGAGAGATGATAGATGATAGATAGATATAGATAGATAGATGATAGATAGATAGATGATAGATAGATGATAGATGATAGGTAGATAGATGGATAGATGGATGGATAGATGATTAATAGATGATACATAAAAGATAGATGATAGAATATAGATAGATGATAGATAGATAGATGATAGATAGATAGATAGATAGATAGATAGATAGATAGATAATGCTAAAACCAGCAGGGGCTACCTAAATATGAATTAGAAATTATTGAGGAATCACACCTCTTGTTTCCTTAGTGTTTTCAAGGTCTACCCCAGGAACATAAGCTGCAAGAGATCCTCAAGATTTAGCCTTTTGACTGTTTCACATTCCCTCATAGAAGGTGACAAGAGGTTCATTGGACACTCAACTTAGATTCTACTTACTGCTTCCTACTCCTCCCAGCCAATTGTCTGTAATTCCGCTGTAATTTCATGGGACCTAATGCCTTGAGATGTGATAGAGTACATAGAGTGTGGAAGGGTATCTGAAGGGAGGATTCTATTGATGTACCCAAGGAGAGGTCTTCATCTAGGCTGGACATGAGACTTGGTAGTATGGGTGCTTTGAAATTACCCATGCTTCTGTAAACAATTCTTCATAAAAGCTCTATAAGTCAAGTCAATAAATTCATTTTTTTCCAAGTTGGACTTTGGTGGAATTGTACTTTTATTGTCATTGGTACCCCATATGGAGGGAGTAGATGTTTATCTGTTTCTCCAAAGAAAGAATTCCTGAAAAAAAAACTGGAATTATTGACTTCGTAATGTTAACTCAATGTTCTTGGTGGAGTGGTACTTATATATACAATGATGTGTCACATTATTTAAGTTGTGTAATTTGTAGCTAAATGAGTGAGATGTTCACTATCTAAACAGTTTGAATTATGTATACTGACTCATGATAATCATGATAGTGTTTTACAACATCCTCTTTTTGAGCTGTAGGGTGACAATGGGGAAGGAATAGGGAGAACATTTTTGTCCAGAAGAATGAAATACTATGAGTAATAGGAATAATCAGAAAACTAACAGAATAGAACCTTCATGAAACAATACTCTTCATTTACTGTACTTGTTTATTTTATCCTAACCCCACCATTTAGAGGAAACACTTAAAATAATCTTGAAACATGTACATCATACATCTCTAGGGTTAAAATAAATAGCTGGAAAATCAGGGGAAAATGAAAATGTTTTTAAATAATTAAAAGGTTTGATCAGAGAGGTTAAAACCTTAGTTTATTTTCAATTTGTGGCATAAACTTGTCTCTGGACTTTGGACATATGTAGAAAGGAAACTACATTTATGTGATTCAAAGCTTTCATATTTGTATTAGGAGCAGGAAAAACATTCTTAACACTGGTCTTGGTTAGATCTTTCTTATATGAGAAAGACACTGAAATATAGTGAACCTTCTGAAAATCCTTCAAGTTTCCCTTTTAAGATAATTTTGGTGAAGAACAGTGGTAGATCATATTAGGGGACACTAGCTTTAATATTTGAGAACCTATCATGTAAGTGTTGACAATTTCATAGACTATGTGTTAGAGAATATGCCAGTTCATGACAAAATTTATGTAAATGAAGTCACTAATAGGAAATGTGCTCTGTCATTGCAGTTTTGCATTAATTAAAATTAGAAAGCCAGGCATAGACATGCACTAGTTAATCAGAGCATTTGGAAGACAGGGACAGGCAAATCTCTGGGACTCAATGGCCAAACAGGTTAGTGAGTGCCACACCAGTAAGAGATGCTGACTCAAAAAAAAAAAATGTGAATGATACCTGAGGTTGATATAGGGTCTCTACAAGCATAGGAGCACACATAACATGTACATACAGAAAATTGGAAGCTGTGGAAAAGGAAAAAAGTTTGATCGACTCACTACCATAAAATTATTAGATGACCATTCAAATAAATGTGCATGGTAATATTTTACTTTGGTATATTAGCAACTAAGCTTTATATACATTA
>NW_008357164.1:1387107-1435113 GCF_000622305.1 Nannospalax galili
ATATATATATATCACCTACTAAGAGGCCAAAACTTTTCCATATAAGCATTTAGGTAAATGTTGGTAATCATTCACACATTCAATAAATGTTTCCTTGTGCTAGGCACTGTTCTAAGTGCTTGGGATACAGTCATGGCAAAGCAGATATAAACCTCTGCTTCCATGGATTATAGCAAGAGGAGAGATTCTTCAATAAACAACAAATAAAATAGTTAATTATGAGTTAATTTGTTTTAAAACTAGGTCTTACTCTGTTGCCCAGCTTCAGGACTCACTTCACAGCTCAGGTTAGTCTCTAACTAATGTTAATATTCCTCCATCAATCAGTATCTTGACTGATGGGATTACAAACATAAGCCAACGCTCCCAGGTTATTTTGGAGGAAATATTATGGTGGAAATGACATGTTCAAGACATATAAGGCAAAGGGTTGCAATTCTAAAGAGGGTTATTATTACAGGTCTCCCATTGAAAAGATACAGCCTAAACTAGAAGTAAGAGTGTGGATTGTGTAAAAAATTGTGAAAGAGCATTCCATGAAGAGAGAACAAATTTGTATGTGATGGTTAAAGATGAACTGAGGCCAGTCTTTCTAGGGCTAAGTGGAGCTTGGAGCAATATGTCCCAACAATTTCAAATGGCATATGCATACTAAAATATGTGCATGTATTTAATTGAAATTACAATGTAAGCAAAATAGAGTATATAATTTTACTTCTACAACTTCTCTAGCATCTTAGGCCAGAGGAGTAAGGAGGGATTGAAGATAACTGCCTTGCATTTCTGGGTATCTGTTTATGCTTGAATGCTTCATTTTTAATATTCTTATATTCAGTAAAACATATGGCGTGCAAGTATGTACAAAACTTTAAATTAACAGCATGTTATCAGGCCAATAAGAACTAAATACATATATATATAGAACATATATTATATATATATATTACTCCAACACTAATAAAGTATTCTGCTCACTTTTAAAATATACATGACAAAAATTTCAAGGTTTAGACATAAAGTTAAATAAAATAAGCAATAAATTAATTTAAAACTTCTGGCAAAAGAAAATTGGGATAAATTAGTTATATTCTTATTACTTTTCAAACAAAATGAACCTGTTTATATGAGAAATATACTTGTTGTTAGGAAGATATGTGTGTGCACACACATGCCCCTACAAGTCCAAGTCTTACAATTTTGAAGGATCTTAAAAAATGAAAAATTAAAATATATAATATTAGACTATGGGCTTACAGAACAATATATACTTTCTGAGCACTTCTCACAAACACAAACTTTCTCTCTCAGTGCAAGAAGCAGATGAATAATGCAAGGACTCAGGAGACTGAGACAAGAGGATGGCCAAGTTCAAGGTCAGCTTGTGCTATAATGTGAGACTGTCTCAAAAACAAATAAAAAAAATATACACAGTTGTTTTCATGATTAACAGTAACAAATTTGTACTCTGGTAACAACTTCGGTGTTATTGTGTCATTAAAGATATGTCTATAATTGGTCAAATGTCAACTAATATATCATCTTTATAGGCTCAAAAGGTTTCTGTTACTGCTGTTATAATATGTTCTTTCCTAAACTATTATTCCGCAAATCCATTCATAAAACTCCATACATTCAAGAGAAATAAAATAAAAACAAAATGAAAAGTGATCCCAAAGTACATTCCAAAACAATGTAGATTATTTGTTGCATCATAAAGTTTGTAAGGTTTATCTTCCAAAAATATTTACTTGCTAATGGATACATTTTAGAGTTGTTCTGTATACAATGTGCACCTGACTAATTTAGGAAAACTTAAAATCCACCCTATGTTCCTGAACACAGATGTGAGATGGTAGTTATGAAACATATATCTGTCAAATAACCTGTATTTAGAATATATAAAGAACTCTACAACTTGCTAATGAGACTGTACACAACCCAGTAAAACATCAAAGGCTCTTTGATGAGACACTTCATAAAAAAAGAGATAAGGATGGCAAATAAGCCAGAGGAAATATGTTCAACATCATTAGCCTTTAGGGAAGAGCAACTTAAAATTACAACTAGATATTACTGCACCTTTATAAAACATTACAAATTAAAGTTAAGTAAAAACAAAAGTAAAGATTATGAAATCATGGCAAGGAGGAAGATCAACCAAAATTCTCATTGATGCCGATGGAAAGGCAAAATGGTGCAGGCACCTTAAAAAATTTCTGGAGGACAAGAGAGATGGCTCACAGGATAAAGAACTTGCCCCACAAGTGTGAGGATTAAGTTTGAAGCCACAGAACCCAGGTAAAACACCCTGGCAGGCAGCAGCCACCTGCCATCTGAGTATTGGAAGGAAGCCTCAGAAGTTTCATGGGGCAAGCTGGGTAGCTAGACTAGCCGGAATGCTGAGTTCCAGGTTCTGTGAGACACCAAAAGGCCTCACTTCAAAAAAAAAGTGATGGCCTTGTCAGAAGACACCAGAATTCAACTTTGGGCCTGCACGCAGGCTCATATATCCGCACATGCACCCTCACACACACGTGAACCCCGCCCCCCCCAAATGTAAATAAAGCAAACTTCTTGGTAGTTTCTTATAATATTCACAACATACTTAACCATAGTATGACTTTTCCCATATGACCATGCTCAGGACAAATGACTTTTACTTACCTTATAATAAAAAAGTTAATCCTATTTTAGCTTGTTATAATGTAGAGAAGCTCACTGAGTCTGAGCTCCCCTTATAACCTAAATATAGAACTCATGACCTTTTCTTTCCCTTGACTCAGGACAATGTATGAGTGTGTTTGAATATTTTATATGTCAAGCAAGAACTACAAACAACTCATCTCTCATTGAAAGCAGTAAGGTAATTATTCCATTTGTGTTTCTAACAGTAGATGGGATTAAATTGTTTGTGGCTATATGTGTGCTATTCTAAGTCAGTATGGGTTAGAAGAACATAATTCTCTGATGAATAAGATTTCACTTTTACTTCCCCATTTCATGTTGGATATCCTGTTTCGAATAAAGGAAGAGTGAGGCCTTGGTTCAAGAGCATGGTTCAGAGAGTGATCTGAAGGAACTCAGAATAATTAAGGTCCACTTTTGTACAAGATGGAGGCTGTCAGGTTTTTATTCAAGCATCACTACCATAATGTGACATTGCATAGCTTTCACATTGTAGACATGGTAAGCTAATGTATATAATAAAGCATTTATATATTTTATGTATTATAAGCATAATATATATGCATATGTACATAGATATACACAGCATAATATACATAATTAGTTTTACTGTTGCTGTAACAGAATTCCTGAGAGGAAGCAAACTCACAGGAAGAGAGAGTCATTTTGGCTCATAGTTTGAGAGAGAGCAATCACCATTGTAGAGAAGTCATGGCAGCAGGAGTGTGATGCCACTGGTCAAGCTTGTCCACAGTTGAGAAGCTGAGAGTGATGAATAGAAGAGCTCAGCTTGTTTTCCTAGTATTTTCACTCCAGGAGTCCGGCCCCTGGGTTAGTGTCACCCATGGTATCTTTAAATCCCCCCTCAAAAAGCAGAAAAAAGAAAAAAAAGAGAATCTAATATTAAAGGGTACAAATTAAGGACAGATAGATTATAAAATGTTACTCAACACCGTTAAACATTCATAATACATAGATTATAACTGAAAAGTAACAAAATAAGCTTACCAGCCTGGATTATCTTAGAAAGCTTTCATTAAGCATTGAGAACCTGAAACTCCAGCAACAAATTTATGGCTTTTATTAATATTCATAACAGAAGGACCCTTAGCATCTGAGATGCCAAAAATGGGACAACTTTTTCTATATTATAGAAAGATAAGGATCTTTAAAATATTCATTAGAATATGTGCTACATTTATCAGACTCTGAGAAAAAAATGACTCATGAATAGAAACAATCCAAAGTGTATCTGGAATGTATGTGCTTCTTCATTTAGATTTTTTAAAAAAGACAGCAGGAAAAAAAGAAAAGGATGTGAGAAAGGGAGAGAGACAGACAGATGCAGAAAGATAGAGACAGACGTATGGAGAAACAGAGACAGGGAAAGTCCTAGAGTAGTCCCAGTTATTACAACAAAATATACTCTGAAACTAGTTCACCTTTAAAATAAAACCTTTTATTACATAAACAAATTAAAGCTAATATAGATCATTTGCTAGTGCCTCCTCTGGCAATATTTTAATACACCAGTACTGACACTGCAGAGTTGGAAATCACCATGTGTTATCCACCTAAGAAATCAGGGCATTATCTCAACAGCTTGATAATTACATGGAAGTTCTACTGAGCTATGTTTAAAGGCCCAGTTTGTCTGCAAAATGCATTTTAAAAGTATGGCTAAAGGCAAGTCAGAATTTTATTCTTGTGAGGCTCTGAACATTATACATCAAATGATTGGTGGGAAGGCTCTTCAATCTGACAAATAGATCTCTGGAGAACACCAAAAATGTGAATAGAGAAAATTCCAGTGTAGATAGGAATAATAATAACAACTAGAAAATGATCACTCATCAAAATGACCTTCACTTATCTATATCAAGAAGAAAAATCTGTGTTTTATTTTCTAAGCTTTCATTATAGCACTGCTATAAAGAGTATCTATTAAAAATATGATCATATAGTCAAGGTCACGATTTGAACAGTCAAAAAATAAACTATGAATTGGTAATCTTAAAATAACAAAGCTTTTATTCTTTTTACACATCATATAACAATTGATAACTCTTCTTCCCTTTTTAAGAATGTCTATTAAATAGATGAGAAGCAAAACCAATCTCAACCTACTTACCCTTCTATAATACAAAGCAGAGAATCAACATGATATTTCAAATTACTGGGAAGGAAGCTATACAGACGACTCCTAATATGTTACAAACTTTTAAAAGCTATAAATTGCCTACTTTATCTTTCAAAATCTTGATGGAATAGTCAAAGACTAAAAATTACATTGAGAGATTCACATTTTATATTGAATGCAAAATAACCCATGGATGTTATCTGTGGTTCAGGTTGAGACCAATGAACGACAACTTGCTTATTCGGCACTTCTACTGTGAAATCATCAATCAAATAATGGCAAAAGTGACCTGAAAATTGAGAGGCAATGCTAATAAAATAGACTAAATTAGAGCATTTCATGATATACAGGCAAGGACATCTACTGTGAATAATAAAAACAAATTATCATTATTAACAGAAATAGAAAGAATTCACACATAGACCTTGTTTTTGAAAGACAAAATATTAATGCTTCCTTTGACAAATAATAAATTAATTGAAGCTCTTTTGGATTCTGACAGGTGGGCATATTTTATACAACAAATGTAATTTTATAATACGCTTCTATTTACAGAGTAGTCGGGAGAGCGAGTTTGCTTACATAATTCACTTAGCTGTATTCAAATTTGTGAAACAGCAACAATTTTTGATCAGGGGCTATAATGAAAGTATTTGCTGTGCAGGACACTCATATTAAACTCATCAGCCATATTTGGTTAAGGTAACAAGTTTTTTTTTCCTACAATTTGTTTCATAAGCAAAATAAGGCCTTGTATACTAATAGCTCAGACTTTACAATAAAAAAATCTATTGGGAAGTAAATGAAAGCTGAAATAACAAAAATTGCCAGATCCACATCATATGTTGGAAAGTATCATCACATTCAATAACTACCATAACAATAGAAACTTTCAGAAAGCTTTTACTGATGGGAAAGTTAATATAATTATGATAAAGGATCCTAGAGAAAACCGTATCTCTGTCATGTCTCTCAAGAAATGTGATTTCTTACTTTATGCTAAATATGGATCCTTATATTTACAGGCAAAGTATACCATATGCCACTCATTAAAGAAATTTATTTTTGCAATAGATGGAGACTATCACAGAATTTCACAACTGGTCTCATATAGAGACTATGTGTCTGAGAGATGCCCCGTCCTAAGCGACACATTTACAGAGGAACCTCTACATCTATGGCTCGTGGAGCAGCAGAACTAGTAGAGGGAAAACTAATGTTATCTCACAACTCTCACCAGAGAAGCTTCCTCATGCAACAGAGCGCAGTGCACGCAGAAGACCACAATTTACCAAGCCGTAGAGAAGAAGAGATTGCAGAGTGTGTTTACCTGGATAGAATATCATATTAAACCTCACCCACCCATGGTTCAGGTACTATTGTGGAAGAGAAAGCAGAAAGATCGTAAGATCCAGGGTTGGTGCATTGACATAAGGAAGTAAAGTCTCCAGGCCTCTGGGAACTTGATCATATGACTTGAAGCAATGGTGGCAGCAAGCACAATACCCATGGTGACTCAGTCAGACAGAAACGCAGCACACAACTGGGGAAATGGGCAGAAGGACCCAACATGAGCTGAGGAACTATTGCCAACTAATTACTGCTGTGTGAGGGAGAGTTGATCTTCTTTAAAGGGGTGACTCTAGATACACTGACTAGACTCCAGTGGACGAACGTGCACAAAGGGACATCTGGGTACAAAAGCTTGACCAGCTAGGCCTCAGTATAGATGAAAGAGTCCATGAAATCTGGTGGAAAGGGTTATGGGGGAGGGTGTAAGTCAAATTCACTGCTGGGAGGTGGACGTGGCATCCAATTTCCTCCTCCCAAGGTCCTTGTGACAGCCTGAGAAAAAAATTCTCCAAACCCGGGTTTGAAGAATCTTTACGAATTTATTGGACTTGCTAACTAAGCTTGGGGTGCGGGTTTACTTACAAACAAGTGGGTGCCCCCACTTGTTTTCAGCTGATGTTGAAAGTCCACACCCAGACATAAATCCTGCGGTTGCGGACAGCCTTACAAAATGGTGAGAGGCCAGCCTCCTGGTTTTCCCAGCTCTTATACCCTTAGCCCTCCCTTGCAAGCTGCTATAGTCAACTGATTGGCTGGAAGAAGGAGGGGGAGTAGTTTCTTTGTAAAGCATGGAAAGGAGGCGTGTCCATGGCTTGTCATCCCAAGGTCAGAGGAACATATTCCCGGTCACAGGGGATGAGGATGGGGGTCTAAATATGATTAATATTTATTGTATGAAATGCACAAAAACAATAAAATATTCATTAAAAATAATAATTACTTACACGTACTTCTATTAAAAAGCAAATTTTTAAAACTTTTATTTAGTTATTTACTTTTATTTTATGCATATGAGTGTTTTGCCTGCATGTAAGTGTGCCCATGTTATGCAATGCCTGCAAAAGCATGAAAAGGGCATCAGATTCCCTGGAACTGTAGTTAGAGATGGTTGTTAGTTACCATGTGGGAGCTGGCATTTGAACCTGGGTCCTCTGCAAGAGCAGTCAGTGTTCATAACCACTGAACTATCTATCCAGCCCTGGCAATGTATTTTATTTGGCTATTCACACATCCAGAAATTTATTCTGAAGAAAACATTAAGTTGCACAAAAAGGAGTGGAAAAAGTTGTGGGTAGCATGGTTTTTGTGTTGTATGTTGACCTGAATTTCAAATGTATAGCCCAAAAGAAATGCTTCCTTTTTATATTAGGGTAAAGTTCTAGTTACATGCAACAGAATTTATATTTAAGAAAGTATTATAAAATAAACAGTAAACTGCATAAAAATAAAATAAGGAATTTGATGTTTCTCCAAGGAATTTCTCATGAAAATATACAACAAAGTGCAATTGTCATCAGCACTAGAACTAAAATTACCATTTTCATCATCATTGCTAATAAAGCTCAGCAAAGTAGATAAAAAGCATCTTTCTTAGTCTGGCAAAGGGCGTTTAACAATAATGAGACATAATTAACATTGGAAATTTTCTTCTATCATGCAGAAATAATAAAACAGTGAATGCCTCCACAATTCCTTTCAACACATTGTTGTTCTTACAAGTTCAGTCAGGAGGAAAAAGAAAAGGTGAGCTGTGTAAAGGAATAGTGTCGAAGAAGACTCAGGTGAACCACATCATTTGTGAATTGAAAATTATTGCTTTTGACCTATCAACTTTTCCTAGACCGACTGCAGCACGTACTTTACCACTGCTCAAGATTCCAAACTTTTTCCATGCAAAGTGAGAAGCTATTTTTAAAATACATTAAAAGTGCCAAAAATATATCACGTAGCCTAAAGAAAGTGCATTGTGAAGATTAGAGTTCAGTGTTAACACCAAGTGACAAATGGAATGGACTGGAGAGTCTTGAAGGAGCCATGCAGACAGTAAAACTTGCTCATGAATGCACAAAAACATTCCAGAGAATGTGGAAAAGATATCTTTCAAAATAATGGAGCAATCTGAAATATTAGTACCTTTTTATTTCCTTCTTTTGCCTTACCACTTAGCTACAGTTTCAAGCACTATACTGAAGGAGACAGGATAGTGGACACTCTTGTCTGGTTCCTGATTTTAATGGAAATACTTCAAGTTTTTCCTCCATTTAGAAAGATGTTGGCTGTGAGTTCATTGTATACAACCTTAATTATGCTGAGGTGTGTTTCTGTTAATTTTCTTTCTGCTCTTGTTATTTGGTTTTGAATTCTGATAGTTTGAAAACAGTTTAAAATAAAGGTAACAATACACTAAAAATGGTGGAATTTGAGTAATATGGGATAATGTATTTTTCACTCCTACCTCATAACTATTTAAATCACTTCTAAACGATATGAAAATATGTCTTCATAAATATGGGAAACTATTTCTTCATTATATGTTGAATAATACAGCAAATAACAGTTGGATGATATTAAAACTATCATTATCCTTTAATAACAGACACTGTATAAAAGCCAAAGAGATTGTCTTTGTCTTACATTGCTTATAACTCAAGCACTGGGACCTAGGGCATAAAGCAAATTCAAAAGGGTGGCAGAGAGGAAAACAGAAAAATGTAAAATGAACTTTAATCGGGATCCTCCACAAAAAAAGAATATATTTTTTAATGTATGAAAAGATTGTTTTTATCAAGCAAAATAAATTGAAATAAACACCTGATCAAGAATGAAAGCCTCAGAATCATGAGGCTTGAGTAGAATGACACAGCAGAGTGGTTTAGCTTCTTCTGACTAGCATGACTGAGTGACATTGGCTGAGGATAAAGGAGACAGTGGAGCATCTGATTGAACTGATTAGAATCCAAAATCGAAACAGCACTTCAAATAATATTTGGTGTTCCTTCATAAAGCCCCAAATCGTATGACCCAAATATCCATTACTAAGCATGTAGTAAACAGAAATTTAAATGTACTAAACCAGACTGTGCATAGAGTCTCCATAACAGCTATAGTTTAGCTGGTAAAATCTAGAAACAACATACTCGATTTACAATAGAACAGAACACGGTTTTATTTATACAATGACATATTCTATAACAAATAAAGTGTTCTAGTTTCTACTATATGAAGAAGTATGGATAAAAACTTTAAATGCAGTGTTTAAAAACAAAGGTTAGAACAAATACTATATGTAATATAGGATTGCGTTTGTGAAAAGTTAAAAACTGGGAGAAATTAATTGTTATTGTAGGAGTTAGAGTGGATGCACCTTTAGGGAAAGAGAGAGAACTAATTGGGGAACATCATAAGAGACATTTCTCTGATATTTTTCATATTTTATCTGTTACCCTGGCTAAAGATGAACAGGTATATTTATTTACTGATAATTCATGAAGATTCTACATTGAAATGTTTGACTCTACAAATTGTAAAACCTAATAAAAGCCTTTATTAAATGAATTCAAAGTTATTTCCTGTGTCTTAACTAGGCTAATCTTTCATGTTTATAATCACAGGGTATGAAAATTTGCGGGTAATAAATATTCAGAGTGTTGAAACACTTTGTTCTCTATTTTTTTTTATAATTAAAATACCCACTGTCACTTGGGTATAATCTATAATTTCTTCAGTCTTCTAACAAAAGCTTTAATTACTTATTTGTCAAAATCCCTATATCCAAATGCTGGTATAAAAAGAATATCCATGCAATTCCTGAAAGACACAAATTTATTTCCTATTCTCTCTCTCACTTGCTCACTCTGTGTGTGTGTGTGTGTGTGTGTGTGTGTGTGTGTGTATGTGTGTGAGTGTGTGTGTGTTTTTGTGTGTATGTACTTTATGTTCTGTGAGCTTGTGTGTGCTGGGTGAATAAAAGGTCAAAGGTTGTAAATGTAAGATATTGATCTGGTTAGATCATCAAATCACTAAGATCTATTTGTTTACTTGAAATGCTGAAAAGTACTTGTTAGTATTAAATGACAACACGAAAACGCGTTCTTAGACAAAAGAATACTTTAAAAACATTTTTGAGAATTTCATATATACATACATATGTAAAATATTTTTAGGTCAAATCCAACCCTCAAATTCTCCTTCCCCATCCTCCTTCATGTGCTTTGTTTATCAACCCACTGAGTTCATTTAGTGCTACCTGTATGGGCACAAGCATAGGATCATCTACTGGAGCATGAAAAACCACTCCAGGATCACATTCTTGAAGAAAACAGGCTCATCAGCAGCTATCAATGTTTCTTTTGTTAAGTAGTTTCCAGACTATCAAAAGCAGATGCCTCTGTTTTATATCGATATGTGAATATAATGTGATTTTTAAATGTATAACTGTGCTTGGACTATTATTAAGTGTTAAAAGTACAAGGTGCATTAGTGAACAAAGTAAGTTCTCTGATTAAAAGTAAAAATGAAGAAAACCAAAATGATTTCATTTTGATGTCCTTAGTTAAAATTGATGGCTAATAATTTTGATTCTTCTTCTTGTGGAGATACTAAAATCATAACCATAAGATTCTACCATCTTTAAGACTTTTTTCATCTTATTAAAATGTAGTTTGATACATTGGCTTATTTGTTTTGTTCCACAGTCAAACATATCATGTTTGCTCTTTGCAAAGATTTACCATTTCTCAAAGTCATTTAGAGATTTAAGGCATAAGCTCAAAGCAGTTTTGAAAATGTAGCTAAAGATAGACAGTGACCTTCTGGACAGTGAAAAGACTTATTCGGGAGCCATATGGTCAGCCTCGGGCCTAAGTCATTAAAACCAAGGCTGGAGGGAACACAAGCTATGACACTCATTACTGAATATGTCCCCATTGTAGATGCACAAAAAGTCACCAGAAAAACACTTTCTGACAACTTGTCTGTTGTCATTAAAGTTGTCAACACAAAAGAAAAGGAATCATTTTGAGACATCACTGACTGAATTGGTTAGGACGACGGAACTTTACAGAACTTGAGACACACTTTTAGACAGGATCTAGACAGCAGAAAGACTGAACAGGTTTAGGAGTTTTCTGATTCATTCACCAAAAAAGATCAGAATTCTCACAGTTCTCCCTTTTGACATTATGTCTCAGTTCTTGGAATTTTTTCAATGGAGCGAAAATACATTGATCTCCTTAATCCTTATCCCAAAGTCAGAAAACTCACGGTGAATATCTACATGCTAACTTATTCATGAAACTATTTAATTAATCAACTTTGAGAAAGGTATTTATTTTTCTGAAAGAAAAACAATTCCTGATTCTCATTTTAGAGCTTTAAGACAAAACTCATCAAATTCATCCTTCCACATGCTGTTTGCTCTTTCAGACTGAAAGGCATGTTTGTAATGATGGGGAATAACAAATTGATGTGACAGCTTACAAAATCTCACATTTACCTTTTCTTTGATCATAATTAGCATTAGAACCATGGAGCATGTTTTCTAACACTATTACCTCACCTTATCATACAGACCTACCCGGGCTTTAGTCTTTCTAATAATTCAAATACAGACAGGAGGGAGAAGCTCATCAAGCACATAAAATATTTATAGGATGATATACAGGCACATATGCTGAGCAAGTGTTTTCTTCATCAAAGAGATTGTATCAAAGTAGTAAAACATCATTTTAATTTTTATTCGTATTCATCACCATTCATCTATTAAAACCAAGTTAAAACAATTTTCTGAACTTGAGAATATTATTTAAAATATATCATGATTCTTTTTGAAAGTGATGATTCACTGTGAGGGATGGGCTAGCCTTCATCTGAAGAACTGTGATTCTGATCGATCAACAACACAGTGAAGTTCAAAGGGTTTCCTGACACTGCAATTCATTACACCTAAAATATATCACATATGTGAGGAATATTAAGTGTAAAAATAGAATATAAAAACATTCAGAGATTTTTTTTTTTTTTTTTAGTGTCCTGAGGCTTGATTTGAGGACCTTACTCATATCAAACATGCACTCTACTACTGAGCTCTCCGGGGATATTTTTGTTAAAGAAAGTAATGAATTTTAAAATATACATGTTAATGTAGTTGAAATATACTATGCTCAAGTATAAATCAGGTAAGAGAAAAGAGAAAGATACATAGAAATAAAAACTGTGTTTTGCTTTTTAATCTCATTTAGAGACCATGCGTTCTACTATCATACTTTAAATATAGCACATGACTTCAGGGAACTCTACAACTTCAGCAACAACATATAAAGTCTAAGTTCTTTCCATAGGAAGGAAGTTTAAGTTCACATATGAGTCCTTTATTTACATCACTTTCATTCCTCCTTTCTCCCTTCTAACTCTCCCCAAATCCAGCCCCACTCAATTTCTTAACCTCATCTTTGATTATCACTGTTACAAGAAAGATTTATAATTTACTGAGTCCATTTAGTTGTGCTCCTGTGTACATGTGTTTAGGGCTGATCACTTGGGTTTGGATAACCTATCAAGGAGCTTGTCCCTGGATAAAACTGATTGTCTCTGTTTCAATAGCCTTTGATTGCTTTTGTCTAGAGGTGGTGCCTTGTTAAGTTTCCCCCATTTGTATACACAAGTTAGCTGGTCTTATTATGTAGGTCTTGTTTAGGTAATCATGTTTTTCAGATTGCATGGGTACAATTTCCCTGTCAGGTCTAGAGGACACTACCTAGAACAGGCATCCTAGTCCTCTAGCTCTTACAATCTGTCCACCCCCCTCATTCACTATGTTCTCTAAGCCTTGGTTATAGGGGTTGCATTTTATATGCATGAATTGAGCCTGGGCATCCCATGGTCAGTTATTCTCTGCATTTTGACCATCTGTGGACCTCTGACATCTGTTGCAAAATTAAGGGTGTTTGATGAGGGGTAAGAGCTACACTTATTTGTGGGTTTAAGGATAGCCATTTAGAATACAGTAAGAAATTGTAGTGATCAAGGAACCACATGGTAGTAATAGGTTCCCCTCTAGGGTCTGTGACCTCTCCAGCTATGGGTATTTAGCAAAGTTTGGAGTATGATGTATTTCCTCTTCCTAAATGAGCCTTATGTCCAGTTATATAGCTATCAGTTACTCTCAAGATATAAGTGTCACTATTGTACCATTAACAATATTTTTCTGGGCCAGTCATCATTCTTATTTCTAGGCAATATAGGTGGGTGGAACTATTGATTATTTTTCTCCCTTGGCAACTTGGATAGATCCTTGTGCTACTATGAGAACTATTTCTCTTGGAGAAAACTTCCAGGTGAGTTTCTGCTTGATTCTCCAAGTCCTGTGTCCCAGATATGTGGTGTCCTCAGCAACAGAGTTTTAACTTCAGATTCTAGGAGGCAACCAAGAACTATAACAACAGTCTATATATTGTTTAGGGAGTGTCTTGGCCCACCTTCACCAGCAGTTTAAAGGGAGGTTTCCCTTGCTTGGCACTGGGATAATTAAGTATCCTTTGGCTACACACACACACATGCTCACACACACACAAATATACATGTATATATGATATATGTATTTTAAAATAAGCTTACAAAATAATATGGCTTTGTCAAATATCTTAGTATTATTTAATCTGTCTTCCCTTTCCCCCATATTACTGTACATCTGACCTCCCCAATTCTAATACTCCCATTTTTTTCCATTTCCTCTGTAATAGCACCTACGTCCTACTTTCCCCCTTTCTGAAGACCCCACAACCACTCCGTGATCCCTTTCCTCTTTCCTGACATCTATGGTTTCTTAAGGTTATAGACTCATTTCTAAATATTCAAATTTGTGCTCCACAAATAAGTCAAAATATGCAGGTTTTTTCTTTGTTAATCTGAGTTACCTTTCTCAGCGTGCTGTCCAGTTCCATCCCTTTACCTGAAAATGTCATGATTTCATTTTTCTTTACAATTGAGTAGCGCTTTTTTATTCCATATAGATGTATTCTGCTTCCTAAAATCAACCTTTCAAACTCAGCAACAAGGTAAATCATTTTTATCATGGAACACAGAGGCAGTCAGAAAGTGTGAAGGGCATTAGCCTGTTCAGTGAGCTTTACACGGAAGGCTATGACAGGAAGAGAAAATAGACTGGTTAGTGGGCAGGAATGAATGAAAATAATATTCATAAATGAAAACCTAGCTAGACTATTCAGTAAAAAGTGGACTCATCCTTTCTTCCCTCCTGCTTATTCTATCTATTCAATCACATATTTTCATTTCATTAATTTTTATTTTTTTATCTGAATGTAAAATTATGAAAGTATTTTTTAATATTAAGTTTTATGTTATCATCTAAACTTATTATTAGTCCCACTGTCCATTCTGAGGAACACTGGTTGATTGAGTTTCCTCAAAGAAAATGAATATATTTACAATTACTTGTATTTTAGCAATGTCACATCCCTCTTCAGAGATTTGATAGACTAATTAACAAAGTTGTTACCTAATAAAGAAGCCTCTCTAGTTTAATCTAAAATTTGGAGTCTTATTTCAACACATCCTAATCCATTTCCTTTTTCTTAATTATAATGCTTATGACATTAAGAATTAGGATTTGTACAACATTCTCTAAGAGATACTTTGTCAAGATATTTAATGACTTCCTGGTCAGTTCCCTAGCATCAAAGGTACACAGGTGGAATTAAATAATACCTTTAGAGAGCTGCCATGTCAGAAATAGTCTATGCATAATTACTATTTTATTAAGAAAAATAAGTTCCAGTTTCTAAGACTAAAATGTAAATCTAATTTCAGGCTTCACCAGCCATCTTTCTAGATGAAAATCATAGCTTCCTAAACAATATTCATATTAACAGTGAAAGTGTTCTCCAATGCCTACAAAAGACAAACTTGAGTCTAAGTCTCAGTTTTCTTAATTCCTAATCTCATAAGTAAACTATGTATCAAGCCTTTGCTGATTTACAGTCATTTGTCTGAACTCTGAAAAGTATTAAACACTATGTGCTTGGCCTTGTTCTGCCCTATTTTTCTCTTCAAATTTGTTTTGTTTTGCCCAATAGGAACATCAGAAATACAGTCCAGTGTTTAAGAAACTTGGTCTACACTGTAGCTAAAATATCTTAATGAATCTGTGAATTAAAGAGAAAAATATCTATTTAGCTTATTTTTCCTCAGATGTAAATGTGAATAAATGTCTTATTAGAAGGGTATGTTAATGAATATTTAATGACATTATACACATGAATGTCGAGAAGAGCTTTCTATGTCGCTATGATCATTTTCACTCATGTTAGACTTCAAATCCCCTCACTCAGGATTTTGCTTTCATATTTCCTTGTGGTGAACTCACTTTTCAATAAACATTTCTGCTTATCGGAAAAAGTTATTAAATTTGAGGACACCAAGGATCAAGAACTTAACATTTTTATTTTACATGCTGGAATCTTTTATTTTCAACATGTAGTTCACTTGTCCAATGTCACACAGCTAGTCAGCAATACTTTCAGGGGAAGTCTTTTAATGAAAGTCTTTCAGATACAGATTTTAATTAGTAACTTGCATGAGAAAAACCTTCATAAGCTATAAGCAACGGATCATTTTATATTACATTCAAAGAAGTATGAGGTAAAATGCAATAATGACAATCAGTTTTTCTGTTCCAAATTCAGATCTAAGAACCACGAGGTAATTTGTATTATTGAATTTTTGCTTATTTCATATGATATATTTGATCATGTTCTGATCCCCTCCCTTACCTGCACCCTGTTATTACTCCCTCACAATTTCATACAAACTATTGTGTGTGTGTATACATGCATGCATATTAAGGTCTGTAGATTCAAATTCATGCACCCAAAAGGTCTTCTGTGTGGGTTCATCCATTGAAACCTGGTTAAACTACCCAGAGTCATATTTTTGAAAGAAACAGATTCTCTCTTTCCCAGCAGCCATCAGTTGTCAATAGCTTGTCAGTTAAGGTTGGGGTTTCCTACCCACTTCCCCATGTCTATGGTGGGACTTTGACTGGTTTGAGCTTGCATGGGACTAGTGCATGCTGTCACCATTGCTGTGAGTTCATATGACTGACTGATCATCTCTAGAAAACTCTTCACTTCTAGTGATCCACCACCTCTAGCTCTTAAAATCTCAATCAATGGATGCTTCTTAGCCATCTTTATTTCTTCTTTTGAGAACTCTCTTTTCAGTGACTTAGCCCACCTTTTAATTGGGTTACTTCCTTTCTTGATGCTTGGTTTCTTGAGTTCGTTATATATTCTGGATGTTAAACCTGTCAGACATGTCACTGGTGAAGATTTTCTCCCATTCTCTGGGTTTTCTCTTCACTTCCTTTGTTGCTTCTTTTGATGTACAGAAGTGTTTTGTTTAATGAGGTCCCATTTGTTGATTCTTGGTCTTCAACATCACTAGTAATTAGGGAAATGCAAGTAAAACCACTTTAAGATTTCATCTTACCCCAGTCAGACTGGCTAAGGTCAAGAGAACAAATGATACCAAATGTTTGAGAAGATGTGGGGAAAGGGGAACACTCATCTACTGCTGGTGGGGCTGCAAACTGGTTCAACCCCTATGGAAAGCAGTGTGGAGAACTCCTAAAAAACTACAAATGAACCTACCATTTGACCCAGTTATACCACTCCTTGGCATATACCCAAAGAACTCATCCTGCTGCAGAGACACTTGTACATCCATGTTTGTTGCTGCACTTTTCACAATAGCTAAGAGATGGAAGCGACCTAAGAGTCCCTCAACTGACAAGTGGCTAATGAAAATGTGGTTCATTTATACAATGCAATTTTACTCAGCAGTAAATAAAGATGAAATCATGAAATTTGCAGGTAAATGGATGGAACTAGAAACTGTTACACTAAGTGAAGCACACAGACTCAGAAAGAAAAAAAAAAACAAAATGGCCTATGTTCTCCCTCATTAGTGGATCCTAGCACCAAATCCTCATAAGTGAAAATGTACCCAGACATAGCTACACGAACCAACCAGGATAATGAAGAGGAACCAAGGAAGTGAAGGAAAAGAAAGAATCTAAAAGAGAAGAACAGTAGAAAACAGGTGTTAACAAGGGAGATATGGACAATAATGGGGTTATTTTAAGGGGAGTGTGGAGGAAAGGTTATACAAGGAACCTAGGGGATAAAAGGAAATAAGGAGCCCAAGAGAGGTGGTACAATAGGAGAAGGGTATTATTAAGGGAGAAATAGAAAAAATCGGGCCACCTTAAATGGAGAAACCATGGTGGTAGGGTTAGACAATGTGAAAGATAAGCAATGCCTAGCTAGTTTTAGAAAATCAGAGATAACCACAGTAGGCCAAGAACCTACTGACAAATTATACATACAACCAGATCAAAGAATGTAATATATACCTAGGCAAGGTTTATCCAAGAGCATTTGGTCTTTGCCCAAGCTTTATCTACATGGTATATGGTAATTAAAATCACCAGACTGGTGGAACTAACCTTCTTGGGTGTTTAACAGACATACTTTGAGGCCTATACTAAATTGGTCAGGGGGACATAAAGGACAGTTTTTGCTCCTTGCCCTCCTCGGTCAACTAAGTTCCAGGGGACTATGAGCATCTATCAAAATGTCCTGTAACTGTGTTGAGTCACCTGTCCTCCTAAACAAGGAGGCTGTGGAGACCCCATCAGATGGAACTGAACCAGTGTCCAGTCTTCAAAGAGGAGGGTCAACATAGAGGAAACACTTCCTCCATGCTGCCAAGTGAAGCAGCCATGGTTGAATAGGACCTTTGACTTATCTTCACATAGACAGAACTGGTAAGAGAAAGGAGCTGGGGGCTCCTCCCAAGCCCATGTTACCCTTGAGGAACAGATCCTCAAATGGCCTTAAGAGTAAAAATAAATTGTTTTATCTGGGCCAACTGTACGGTCTTAAGCACCTGAAAGGAAAGTATAACCAAAGATTAATGGAGTCAATATAATTTTTAAGAGTCCATACATATAGCTAAAGGCTACATAACAAGAAACAATGCCAGACAGGTGATACCTTCCTTCTAGTTATTGGCCAAGGTGGTGCAAAAGACTCCCAGACAGTAACCCAGCATAGAACTGGGAAAATGAACAGACCCCAATCTTCTGTAAAGGAATATTGACAATTGGCACTGGATGAGGAACAACTGATCTTCTTAAAACAAGGATATCTAGATAGGCTGACTATATTCAGCAGATGGACAAGCACTAGAGAATGGCTGGGGGTGTCAACAACACAGAGGACAGTAACACGGATGACAGAGTTTGTGGGCTCTAGTATGTGGGAGGAGGGAGGCTATGGGAGGATGCCATTTGGGAATAGATGATCAAGATTGTGTGGGATGTTCTGTATGATATACACACAGAAAAATAAAAAATTTTTTAATAAAGACTTACATTTGAGGAGGAAGTATAAAAATTTACTTCATGTTAAATAGTAGGGGTGATAAACATTACCAGCGAACTACCTGATGATTTATATCCGTACTCAGGTACTAAGGATCTGAGTGTAGCTGACTGTGACTAGTAATCATCAGATTCACAGAGATTAAAGACACATGTGCAAACATCTAAGTGTAGTAGCATTAAAAATGTAGGAAACAGCATATTTTAAAATGAAATGGAGATCTTCTTTAAAGGGTAAAAACTCATTCAATTTTATATCTTACAGGTTTTATACTGAATTCAATACTGTATAACTGTATTAATTCAACTGTGAACCTTAAAATTATAGTCACATTTGAAAGAGATGTATCCTTACTCTGGAGTGTGCTATAGAATATGTTAAAGCTGTAATGAAATGTGGTGGGGAACCCTGCTGCTAAGGTTGCAGTCCATCATGTCTGGAGAGCTCTAAGGAGCTCAGCATTATACGGAGGACTCCGTTTCTCAGTGGGGGCTTCCTGCTCTCTGTCTGACCATATCTGGAAAGTGCCTCCAAGCACAGATGCCTGGCCTTATTTGGAACATGACCTTCGGCATAGTTACCTCCAATAAACTCCCCCCAGGCTTTTTCTATATGCTAATTAGGCATTGCCCTACAGCCAGATGATAGGATCCCCCTACCACATGTAAATACAGCATAAACACCTATGAGCGGAAGCTTCTGCTGCCTCCACTCTGTTTTTCCCTGACCCCCACTGATAAACAGAGCTGTATCACTGAAACTGACTCCCGGTAGGTTTTTTCCTTCCGTGCTCACTGGCCGTCCTGACCCTGTTCGTCGCTTCTGCTCCCTTTGTTCTCATGGGTCGGTGGCCAATGGCCCATGAGGGGAGGGAGAGACCCACAAAGTGCTTCTTCAAATCATGTGGCTATTAAATTATTTTCTAAAATTAAAAAATTAAAAAAAAAAAAAAAAAAAACCTTACGCAATGGTCTCTGAGCCTTTAGAGCATACAGAGGTTTGATACAAGTGTTCTATTCAGGCAGGCTCTTATTTTCTTCACTTTGCCCAGTTGTGGGAATCTGTGTTAATCACTATCTGCCGCATGTGTAATTATCTGTGGTGAGAAATGAGAGATACATTAACATATGGGCATAAAAGTAAGTCACTAGGAGTTAGTGTAATACTATAACTATTTAGCAGAAAAATAGTATTAGGTTCAATTCTATGGCCCATACTGTGTCTTGCCTCAGGTTTCTAGGCCCGATTCTAGGCCTGATGTTTATACTTTAAGAAGCTCCTATAATGCTAGGTTTCTATATGACCTTTTCAAAAGTTTTACTATTATCCCTACCTGCACTCCTTCATCTGCCCTGCCCTCCCATTCCCCACACATTTCAAATATTCTTGTACTCTTACTCTTCTCTTAGCCTTTGTATCACTGCATTTTGTCGTAGCCCATGCATCACCCCCCCTCTCATGGCCATTGATTAGCTTTCTGACCTCTCTAGATTTTAAAATTGAAAAATGCATATATAAAATTTCAATGTTAGCTTCTAGCTATGAAGAAGAACATGAGACACTTGGCTTTTTTGGTCTGGGTTACTTGACTCAAGATTCAACCATGCTTCATCTCATGTCAATTTCATGCTTTGGGGATTTTATTTATTTATTATATATATATGTATATATAATTTTTATTTTATCTGTATGAGTGTATTTCCTGCATGTATGTGAGTGAGTCTGTTGATGGACATCTAGGATTTTTCCAATTCCTGACTATTATGAAAAGGGAAGCAATGAATGTGGATGAACCGGTATATCTGTAGTAAAGTATAGAGGCTTTTGGATATATGCCCGAGTGATGCAGCTGGATCATTGAATAGATTCATTTCTAATGTTTTGAAGACTCTCCACACTGATTTCTAGAGTGGCTCCTCCAGTTTTCACTCCCATCAGCAGTGAGAAAGTATTCCCTTTTCTCCAAGTCCTCACCAGCACTTGGTTTGTTTCTCACTGCAGCCATTCTGAGTGGACTAAGAAGAAATCTCAAAGTTGCACTAGTTTGCATTTGCCTGATGATTAAAGATGTTAAACATTTTTTAAAAGCATTTCTCAGTCATTTGTATTTCATCTTTTGATAACTCCCTGTTGAGCTCTTTGAACCAGGTTTTAACTGCATTGTTTGTTATTTTGATGTTTAGTGTTTGGGTTTTTCGTTTGTATATTCTAGATACTAATCCTCTGTCAAAGGTATATTTATTAAAGATTGTTTCTCATTTGGTTTTTGCCTTTCATTCAAAAGATGGTGTCCTTTAGTGTACAAAAGCTTTGTAGTTTCATGAGGTCTCATTTGTCAACATTTGAACTCAGTGCTTGTTCTCAGACATTCTTTCCCTGTTCCTATAAGTTCCAGTGTATTCCCTACATTCTCCTCTACCAAGTTCAGGGTATCAGGTCTGATATTGAGTTTCTTAATCCACATGGAGTTGAGTTTTGTGCATGGGTAGAGGCTGGGATCCAGTTTCATTCTTCTACATGCAGTTATCCAGTTTGTCCCACACCATTTACTGAGCATGCTCTTTTCTCCAGTGTGTATTTCTGGCTCCTCTGTCAATATCAGACAGTTGTAAATGGGTGGATTTAAGTCTGTGCTCTCAATTCTATTCCACTGATCAATGTGTCTGTTTGTACGCTAGTACCATGCTATGTAGCATCATTTAAGATCATGGAAGATAAAGCTTCTAGTCATTCTTTTATTGTTCAGGGTAATTTTGGCTATTATGGATTTGGGAAGCTCCATGTGAAATTTGAGATGCATTTTTCAATTTCTGTGAGGAATTATGTTGGGATTTTAATGGGCATTGCACTGAAATTGTAGATTGCTTTTGGTTGGATGGTGATTTTTCACAATATTAAACCTACCTATTCATGAACATGGAATGTCGTTTTATCTTCTGGTATCTTCTTCCCTTTCTTTCATCATTGCCTTACAGATTTTATTATACAAGTCCTTCACTTCCTTGGTTAGATTTATGCCAAGATGTATTTTATGATTTTTGAGGCTACTGTGAATGGGTCCATAACCCTCATTTCTTTCTTAGTATGTTTCAGTATGTTTGTTGTCCGTATACTGAAAGTCTATTCATTTTTGAGTGTTCATTTTATATCCTGCTGCTTGGCTGAATGTATTTATCAGATACAGTTTTCTGGTTAAGTTGTTAGGATTTTTTATGTATAGAATCATATCATGTGTATATAACGATATTTTGACTTCTGCCTTTCCAGTTTGCTTCCCCTTTATCTCCTTTATTTGTCTTACTTCTCTAGCTAGACTTTCAAGTCCTCTATGGAACAGGAATGGAAAGACTGGACATCTTTGTCTTTTTCCTGATTTTAATAGGAATGCTTGGAGGTTTTCTCCATTTTATGATGTTATTTGTGGGTTTATTATAAATTGTCTGTATTATGCTGAGATATGTTCCCTCTATCCCTAGGTTCTCCATGATTTTTTATCATGAATGGATGTTAAATATTGTCAAAGACCTTCTCTTCATCTAATGAGATAATCATGATGTTTTGGACTTTGAATCTGTTTATATGGTAGATTACTTTTATTGATTTACATATGTTGAAACATCCTTGCATATCTGGAATGAAACTAACTTGATCATGGTGGATAATCATTTTGATGTGTTCCCTGCATTATCTTTGTGAGCATTTTATTGAGAAATTTCATATCTATGCTCATTGGAAAGATTGGTCTATAATTTGCTTTTGGGGGGGGTCTTTATCTGGTTTTGGTATTAGAGCAATACTAATTTCATAGAAAGAATTTGGAAGTATCCCTTCCCTTTCTATTTTATTGAATAATTTGAGGAATGTTATTAGTTCATGTCAGGTAGAATTTTGTACTATATCCATCTGGTCCTGGACTCTTTTTAGTTGGGAATTTTTTTAAAAAGCATGGTTATCTCAATGGTTGTTATGAGTCTGTTTAAATTATTTATAACTTTTTAATTTTGGTAGCCCATATGTACCTAGAAATTTATCCATTTCTTTTATATTTTCTTGTTAGGTGAAATATAGATTTTTAAAGTATGTCTTTACTATTTTCTAAATTTCCTCAGGGTCTGTTGAAATATTTCCCTTTTCATCTCTGAGTTTATTAATTTGTGTCCTCTTTCTTTTGATTAATTTGGATAAGGATTTACAATCTCATTAATCTTTTCAAAGAGCCAACTCTTCATTTCCTTTTCTCTTTGTATTGCTTTCTCTATATATATCTCATTGATTGCAGCCTTGATCATCAGCCTTGATCTGCCATCTCTTCCCATTGACTTTTTTCAGGTGTTATGTATCTCGGTTTTCCAAGGCTTTCAGGTTCATTATTAATTTATCTATACGAGATATTTATAATTTTCTGGTGCAGGCACTTAATGCTATAAATTTTCTTAAAAAGCCTTCCTGGCCAGTCTGGTGGCACACGCCTTTAGGCCCAGCACTCGGGAGGCAGAAGTAGGCAGATCTCTGTGAGTTCAAGGCCAGCCTGGTCTACATAGTGAGGTCCAGGACAACTGGGGCTACAGGGAGACCCTGTCTCAAAAAGACCAAAAAAAAAAAAAAAAAAAGTCTTCCTTTTGTCCCACGAATTTTTCTTTGTTATATATTTATTTTTGTTTGGTGTTGATGTTCTGTTTTCAAAAAACTTTACATTGATGTGTAAATAGAGTTTAATAAGTGGTCTCAGTTAAACTCCCTACAAACTGACCTATGAGCCAATCTGTTCACCTACTAACCACCCACCCTACTCTGACCATGAGGAATCATCACTGAAACCTCAACTCAGAAGTTCCACCTACCCCTAGCTTAACCGAGCGTGTCTCAGGGGCCAGAAGAGGATATCAGTCCCCTGGCACTGGAGTAACAGAAGGTTGTGAGCCACCATGTGAGTGTTCAAATCAAACCCAGGTCCTCTGCAAGAGCAGGCAGGACTCTTAGTCACTGAGCCATCTCTCTAGGTCCTTATCGGGACTCTTAATACTTATCTGAGGGTGTAAACTATTCTTGAAGCAAAAAGTCACTCTAATTTCCTGAATGTTAGAAGCAACTGGCATGAAGTTGTTAAAATCTCTTGAAATCTCTTGAGTGGTGTGAATCATGTTCTAATGAAGCAATTTTTTGTTGTTGTTTTCTTTATTTTTATTTATTTTTGTGTTTTGGAATTTGAATCCACAGCATTTCGTGATAGGCAAATGTTCTTCCACATAGCTAGATCTCCAGCCATAATAAAGAAATTCTTCGTAAACTGCTAAACAATCTGGTCATCAGAAAGCCAAAGCTATATGGAATCTTGAGGTTTTCCAACCCCTATGAGAGAGAGAGAGAGAGAGAGAGAGAGAGAGAGAGAGAGAGAGACTACAAAAGAGTTAATAATCCATAAAATCTATATGATGAACTGTCCATAAAGTTCTCTGAACTATGGGGTGTGTGGAGCTTCCAGACTAGTGAACATCTTTTTTAAAATATTTTTATTAATTCCTTGAGAATTACATGCAATGTATTTTGATGATGTTCACCCTTCTCCCCCAACTCCTCCCAGATCTAACTTACCTCCCTATCCACCCAACTTCATGGTTTCTTTGAAACCCATAGAGTCCAATTTGTGCTGCCCAAATACACTTAGGTGTGGAGCCTGCCCTAGAGTATGATCCACCTACCAGGGGTTCATGCCCTTAAAGAAAACTGACTCTTCCTCTCCCAATAGCTATCAAATAGCTATTAGTTCACTCAGTTAGTAGTGGAACTTTGTGCCCACCTCTGCCTCTCTCTATGCTGGAATTCTGCCTGGTTTGAGCTTATGCAGGTCTTGTGCATACTGTCAAAATTGCTGTAAGTTCATGTTTACAACTACCTTTCTGTCTGGACAAAAATGGTTTCCTTGCAGCCATCTATCACCACTGGCACTTATATTCTTTCCAGTCCCTCTTCTGTGATGATCCCTGAACCATTAAAGGATGGATGTGATATAGATGTTGAGCACTCTGCAGCCTTTTATTCTCTGCCCCCTGACCAGTTGTGTGCCTCCTTGATAACTGCCTGCTGCTGCAAAAAGAAACTTCTCTGATGAGGACTGAGAAATGCAGTAATCTATGAATATATCAATAAGTCATTAGGAGTCTTTTAATATTATATCCATTTGGCAGCATATTAGTAACAGGTTTTCCCCTGGGCCCATGACCTCCAACTACATGTTCATGTCCTCTAAAATGGTGCTAGAAATGGGTTCCATCTCACGGAGTGAGCCTTACTTCCGGTTGTAGCATGGTTTGTTACTCCCTTAACCTTCACCATACTACTCCACCAGTGAGCACATCTTGTTAGACCAGTTGTTATTGTACCTGGCAGGGTTAACAGCTGTATATGATTGATGATTGTTTTTCAACTTCAATAGCATGCATAAAATTTTCTAGCACTGTAAAAGCTAGCCAGTAGGTACGAAGCTTCTAGGTCAGAACCTGCTTGATTTTTGCATGCGTTATAACTCAGGTCTGGCACTGTTTCTTGTTATGTAGCATTTAGCTATACACTTGGACTCATGCGAAGATATTGTATGTGTAATTTGTCCTTAGGTTGTTGGACTAATATGATTACCTCTGGTTTTTTAAAACTAATTAGGCATGATTTTTCTCTCCTCTCTCTATCCCTATGAACATCTTCCTATACCAAGAAGAGTTATACCCCAAATAGTTCTTGCATTCAGAACACTTCACCTGTGTATCTCTTCACAAGACTGCGCATCATATCCTTCATCGTATCCTCTTGCTCTAACAAACCAGCAAATGTTCAAAAGTATTTCCCTTAATATTTTGAGCTATTCAATGACATTAAGGAGGACCAAGGAGAAAGGTAACAGTAACCCTGATTTATAAATGTGACTGAAAAAAATTAGGTTACAACTATTTTTGTTATTGACATCTGAATCTGGAAAAATCTTGGAGATGGGAGATGTTATGCTATGACATTTAGTTTTAACTGCAGAATTAGATCAGAATAGTTCAGAATTGAATTGACTTGTAGGATGTGCAGAAGATGTCTGCTGAAGAATGTCTTAGTGTGTGCAGAAAAATTCCAAACATCTGATCTCCAAAGGGAAATGTTCTTGCTTAGACTGAGCATTGAGTGTTATGTAAAGGTAAGGAAAGAAGTTCCCTTTTCCTACCTCTTTTGCTCCTTATGCAGTTAGAAAGCAAAAGACCACAAAGAAAAAACATTAAATTGAATTTATTCAAGTTAATTTCAGTAAATAAGTTATAAGCATTAAAATCAGATATTGGGTTATGACATCATGAAAATTCTCAGTAGTATGAAGCTCAATAGAACCAGTGAGTGGGTAGAAAGAGAAATCAAACACTGCTATTTGATTATCTGGAATATTCAAGAAAAGAAATTGAACTGCCACATGGTATAAAAGCTAATATTGCTACTACAGTACCCATCAATAAGAGCTATTTTAATTTAAAGTCATCTAAATTCTCTTGTCTAGAACTTGAGTATCCTTCGATGTCCAAAAAAAAACAAACAAGTTCTAATTTTAGGTCAAGGTTGATTAGGACATGACGTTTGGCAACATTTGATGTTCTTATAAAACAGTTAAACTCTTTTTTTCATCTTGTTAATGATTTGGATGCAATGCCAAGTATTTAGCAATATTAATCAAGGAACCCATTGTGAATGATTAAGGTACATTAAATATATAATTTGTAATTCAAGAACTCAGCCACTATTTTTTTTTGTTCTAATAAGTTAACATGTTTAAAGAAACAAGGATGTTAGGCTAAAGTTGTTTTAGTTTTAAAAGAAAAGGGCTTTTAATTAAAATAACCAAAGACTCTCCTTGAAAATCTCACTGTGCTTTTCAAGGAACTGAGGAGTTATATTTTGTCCTATAATTAAGTTTTCAAAATACTAATGAAAAATATCATAAGGGGTAACTGGAGTGGTCATTGAATAAGGTCCTGTTTCATTATAGTTAACTCAGAATTTATGAAAATTAGAGGAATGAGAGGAAATAAATGATCTTAAAAGCATTAATAGGAAAGGCTTGAACAAATTGCGTTAAAGAGTTTAAGTAAAATGGATTCACAAAATGGGAAACTGTGGGAAGCAGGACACATTCTACATATCTTCAGGACTTCTATGTATCTTGACTGTATTTTTGGACAGAAAAGGGAGAAGTAGGTTAGAGAAAACAAAAGCAAATTGCAGAGAAGGCTTAATTAGTTAAAATTAATGTTTTCTTTTTGACTCCAATTTGTCTGAAGTTGGCCATTGCGGTTGGGTGGGATGCAGCTAGTGATCTCAATAGGAAAGTTCTGAGTTAACTTTTCAGCTTGTTCATATATTGAAAAGTTGCAGCTTCCTACCCAAGGACTCGGGTAAGTGAGCATGTAGTTTTCTTATGCCAAATGTACACATGTATTATAATTTGACTTGTCTGTTGAAGAGATTGTCCTATGTGCTTGCAATTCATTCAAATAGGCAATTTAAGTGGTACTTCAGATAGTGGAATTACATCTAATATAAAATTTCTCCCAGAAATTCCATTATGACCATTAGACTAGGTCATAGGTAACTGTCAAGGGCTAAGTTTTACAAGGGAAGATCAGCCTCACATGTCAAATCTTGTATTTTAATCTTGGGGATAATTTTCTTTTTAGTTCTCCATTGCAGGAAATCACCCCCTTCCCCCTCAAAAGCAACCTTCATTTGTTTTTCCTGAGCAGAAGAGTATCAATACTGAGGAACATATTTTTAAGTTGTGATACAAGGCTAGGTCAAAGATTCTAAGAAAGGGGGTTGTCATATTTTTCCATGATAAGCAATCATTAAGTTTTAATGTAATTTTTGGCAAAAAATAAAATGACATACGAAGACTTTAAAGACTTTATTTTTACTGCTGTCATTGTTCTCATCATCATTACAATCATTCAAACCATTTATTATTAGCAGCACAACAGCACTGATAATCAGTGCTTTTCACTATACAGTACTTTACTGAGTACTATTACAACTAAGGTGAGAAAGCTGTTCATTCACTCTCACCAACCATAAGATGATTCTCATTCCTTCTGGATTTCCAAATTTGATCCTCTTCAGAAGAAGCAGGAATGAAATTGTAGGTCATAAAATGTGGGAGCCAGGCTTGAGCCTAGGGTGAAACTCTTATGGACAGCCATACAGCAGGCCTGAGGCAACGGTCCAACTGCTGGAGCCACAAGGAGCACCTTGTGACATTTGCTCCCGTTGGTAGATCATGAGACTGATGCCTAGAGCTCGCCACTCCCTAATCACCACCCGTGGAATCCAAAATTGCAACACTTAGATATTGCAACAGTCAGGGTCATGTAGTTTCCAGGAATCCAGGCTCTGTAATCTGAAACCCATTATGCTAATGAGGCATCCTACCTGCTATCCTGTGATAGGACATTGAGTCTGTTATGCTAATAAGGTATCCTACTTGTGCTGTGATTGGACCACTACCCCAATATAAGCTTGTGCCTTCCTACAATGAAACAGACCTGTGTCACTGAACCTGGTCTCCTGTGTCTGAATGCGGCTACACTGACCACAGTCTCCTCACCAGCCCTGGGGTCTGGAACTGGGCAGAAGTGGTGACAACAGGAGGCAGCACAGGGCAAGCAGAAGAGCAGCCTCAGCCCAGGGCGAGCAGAGAGCAGCCTCGACACCCATGGGAACGAAGAAGCGGCACCCACGAGAACAGAGGAGTGGCAGCCGCTGGCGGTGACCGCAATAAAGTATTTTCCCTTTAACTTTGACAATTCATCCTTTCATATGGTTATAAACAAAATTAGTGACTCATTTCTAATAACACAGAAGGGAAATAATTTTTTTTGTTAATAACTTTAAGATTTTCAAAACATGATTTGTTAAGTAGATATTTCCTACCACCAAAACTGATTTCAACCTGACAGGTTATATACAAAATCATTGGTAATTCAATTTCTGTACCACTTTTTAGAGGTTAATTGAGAAGACAAAAAGAATAATAAAATGTGTGATTCCTAGCCTGAAAAAGCATGTCTTTGACAATGAAATTAAGGAGATATATCTCCTATACCTTGCTAGCACATGCAAGCCAAACAAACATGGATTGTGAAGGGTAGAACTGTGTTTCCGAATAACACAATAACACCAAAGACTGCAAACACTATTAACTTCCCAAACCACAAATTCATGAGGATACAAGAAAAATGGAATGGTTAGTGTCATTATGCCAATCTCCTTCCCTATATGCAATGAAAAATTACCTCACCATAGGAAATCAAGATTTATGAAATTATGGAAATTTGAAATGTCCAAGATCCACCTAGTTCATAAATCAATAGAATACTTCAATTTGTTTCACTCTAGAAATTCAATTCTGAAGTTTTAGAACCATCAAATAAGTGTTAAATATGATTATGTAACAGGAAATAAAGGAGAAAAAATGTGAACTGAATGATTTTTCAGAGGCATAAAAGGCAGCCTCTGGGAAGCACTGAAAAATAATGTGTTGCAGACAGTGGGATACGAAGAAGCATAATCACATAAGTACTTTTAGTACATTAAAACTAAAAATGTAAATTTCAGTAAATATTCAGTTGAGTAGTAAGAATAAGTAAACATGAATATTCTCAAGAAGCAGCATAATCTTCATAGCTATGGTTATAAATAGGAAGTTCAAAGAGAAAATAAGATGTAAAAAAGAATTGTACAGAAAAAATAGTACAGTAGCAAACATTATTAGCAAACTGTGCTAGCTTTAGAGTTAACTTCATGGTGGTAGTTGGAAGGACAGTGATTAGTTACTCTCAGAAAGAAATCAGAGAAATACTTTAATTATATCATAAGGATATTTACATATGATATAAGAATTCATTTTAATTTAGGATTAGAGTTTTACTCTAATAAAGTGTGTTATAAAATTTCCATCCTGTTGAATATCATAACTCCATACAATTGATAATTGTGACAACACTTATGTATTGGAATGAATAAATTTGATAACAAACACTACTATGCTATTGTTTCTCATAAGTGTCCAGGCGATTTAAAATGATAGCACAAAAGTTACAGAGCTAGCAAGATGGCTCAGTGGGTACATGTGCTTGCCACTAAACCTGATAATCTCAGTTCCATCTCTGAGATGCATGTGATGAAAGGAGAGAACTGGCTCTCCAAAGTTATCCTCTCATGTTCACGTGCATTCTAGGGTGCACATGCTCCCACAAACATATATACACAGATACAAGGAGTTTTTAAAATGTAATAAATTTTAAAATGCTATAGAATTCATGAAATACTTTGTGGCTTATTAATACATTATTATTTATTTGCTTCTGAAGTTGTGATGAAAATGTTTTAAATTTTTTCAATGAAATACTTTTGTAAATTGAAGAGAGTTTATTTGGTAAAATTGAGGTCATACTGAGATCTTTGTTTCTCCAACTTGAAATATTTGTTTTTCTTCATAAACGTTAGGGTAGCCTGCTGAGAGTCACGTTTATTATATTGGCTTATCTGTTCTTCATTTTATTTCTTTGCAGTAAATGCCCAGAAATATTCATCAAACTTCACTGGCAGATTTTTCCAGGTGATTTAAGAACCTGATAATTCTTTATAGATCATCTATTTGACAGTTAAAACTTGATTATCAGTGTAAATTATATTTTCAAATGGCATGTGTAATTAAATACTCAAAACTTCTCTTTAATCATACAAGCTATAAGTTTTTGCTACTTTCATTGTCAAGCTATGAAAGAAATGTATAGAAATGATTGGATATTTTTCTAACTGAATGTTTATTTCAATAAATCCTTGTCTGTTACTTTCTCTTAGAGTATTTTCAAGTCACATTTCAGGACACACAGGGACTTATTTTTCTGTTTTTGCTTCAGTGTGGATAGTCTTAGATATTTATTCCATTTTATTCCATCTTATTAATTTAGCATTACAGTGTTTTCTGAGAGAAGAACTTGTTAAAAACAACAGAATCATCTAGTAAGTTTCAAAATATTTCTTTTCCCCTCTTCCCCCTTTGCTAGAGGCACTGGGGAATTTTCCTCAAATAGTCATTGTAAAAATGTGACCTGGCTATTAGAGGTAGAACTCAGAGAAGTGTGAGATGTCTCCAACTGACTAGATTTTCCCAGTTTTATAAAGCTCATTCTTATTAACCCTGATTTTCTTGCACTTAATTATACATAGTTTGTGTTTTCTTACCTCAGTGCTCCTCAGAGGTTCTGTGCAATTATGTGCAAGTTTTTTTTTGTTATATCCTCCCCCTCTGGGCCCTTGTTTTATTGACTTGACTTTGGTCCTGTCCTCAATGCCACCATTGCCACAAGTTCACAGGTGCTGGAAAGTCTCTGCTTCCCTGTGTTCATGAACCATCCCCTGCTCTTATAATCTTTCCACCCCCTCTTCCTCAATTGTCCCTGAGCTATGTGTTGGTGAGGTTCAATACACCCATCCAAGGATACATGCCCTGAAGTCTCTTATTATTTAAAACATGGCCAGATATGGCCTTATGTGTGCATTGTACTCTGTTTTATAAGGAAGTTTTACTGGTGAGAGTTGAGGGATACATTAGTTTTCTCTCTATCCCTTGTTCCACTATGTTCCATGAGCCTTAGGTGAAATGATTCAACAGTGAATATGTCACCTAGGACTGGACACGTCTCAGGCGTATGTTCTCCGTGTTTGACCAGTTGTGGGACGCTGCAGTCACCTGCATCTGCTGCACAAAGGAACGTCTTTGATGAGTGGTATATGGTATGCTTGTCAGTAAATATAAGAATCCATATTTAGCATATGGTAAGAACTTTCATGTGTCTAGAGGTAAGAAAGACATAGGGTTTTCTCTAGGGTCTATGTTCTCTCCTGCCATGTGTATTAGGCTGAATTTACAGTACCACTCATGAGTCACTCTTTTTTTAATAAATAATTTATTGAGAATTTCATACATGCATATAAGGTGCTTTGATCGAATCCATGCCCACTCCGTCCCTTCCAACTCCTCCCATTTAGCCCCGTCAATTTTTTTCTGATTACTTCAAGTACTCTTTCTTCTTCTATTTATTTATTTTTATGGGGCTTTTGGCTACTCTAACATTAACTCCCTGAAGAGGTAACCCTAAAATTTTTTCAGGATTAGATACAAGCTCCCAAATACTTTCAACTTTTCGGTCTTTTCGAACAGACTATGTTGCTAAGAGGCCCAAGGACATTTTGACTTTTAGCCAAGAAACTGGCTACTTTTCTTTGGGGTCTTTTTACTGTAACTGTACAGCCATTTCCTACCTCCTATTCTTATCACACCATCCTCTGAAAAGGTTACTCAAAGTGCCAATAGGGAATAGGAACGCAGACTGCTCTGGCTTCCTCCATGCTGAACAGGGACACAGGGCGAGGCCATTAGAGTACCCCTTCGGTGGGTCTATCTAAAAGACTCTCAAATTGCATAACTCTTATCTCTGAGGGGGAAAAAAAAGTCCTTGACTGGTGAATAGGAAATGTGAAGGAGAAGTAAAGGCAAGAGTAATTAGCACTACAAGTTTTAGCCAGAGAACTAGAAAAGTCATTGAGAGGGCTTTAAGTCCAATTAGATGGCTGTTGATTGTCCCCCAGATAACAAACAGTGCCACTACTGCACAGTTAGAGGTTGTTTGATGCACAGGCCACTATGGTTATTAGGCTTTAGAGCTGGATTGGACCATTGATTCTTTTTCTCCCTTGATGGTTTGTGTTTTATCATCTATCATTATGACAGCCAAACTTCAGGTAGAAGACCTCCAGGTCAGTTCCCACTTCATTGCTCTTAGTCCTGTGTCTGAAGCATGTCCTGTCTTCAGTAGTAGGGTCTTATCTACTAGTTCTGGAAGAAAACCAAGAGGTTTGACAACAGCCCGTGCTGCTTTGGGAGTCTCCTCAAAGTGAATGACTTAATTTGACTCAAGCATTTTTCTCATTTAGCTATATCAGAAATAGAAATAGTGTGTAAAAGTCAGCTGGCTTGATTTGAATGTGAAATTTCCTCATAAGCTTAAGTGTTCTATCACTTGCACCCCAGCTGCTTGGACTATTTTGGAAGTTGTACAAGAAAGAGAAAGATGATAAACCATAATAAGAGAAACATAGGAGACTAAAACCTAAACTGTCATACATAATACTTCTAAGCAACATAGCAAATGTGAGATTCAAGTTTCCTGAAAACATCTCAAAATCATGTAAGGTATTTTCCTCTTCCATCAAGAATTGGTATAAGAAATTTGAGATTAGTTATATAAGTTTCAAAGCACAAAATGATACTATTAATCCCTAAATAGTCATAAGACAGACATTTTGTCACTCTGTAAATAGAATTTATGCCACTTAGTATTGCTATTCCTTAAGGAATAATCTGAATTTTAGATACAAAGTTCAGTAATTTTAAGTCATATTTTTATGTAGAAGACATTTTAGTTGTTGTTAGAAAATATTAAATCAGGATTGAACAGGGCACCATGAAAATGAAAGGTGAGACTGACCTCAGGAGAAGCTTGTTCTTTACTAAGGGCAATGGAGAAACGCAGCTTCTCCACAGTATCAAAACTGGGGCACTGCCTCCACCTGTGCCTCACTTCTCTCTTCCCTGTCCCCTCTCCCTTTCCTGTCATTTCTACTCCTTGCATTAAGGGCTGACACCATCCCCCAAATCTATTTTGGTTGAATGACAGCTGGTAAGCAAACCAGGGCTTGGGTCCTCCCTACCCATTACTATGTAAATGAAGAAGGATCTGGTATTGAGATTCTTATTAGATGGTTCAGGAAATCTATTACAAAAATCCTCTCTCCACCTTTGTCTTGTCTGTCTGACTTTCTCTCTCTCTGGTCTGAAGAGCATGGACCATTACCAAAGTCTCTAAAATCTCTGCTTGGCTCTCCTTCCATCTCTTCTGCTTTCTAGCTCCTTAACATATGGTGTTAAGAATAGATTTTGTGAAATGAAGCAAAGGAACATTGACTCAATTTCATGTATTAAAAAAAATAGTACATTTGAAAGTCTAGGCTGATTATATATAATTTGTTTTCTTCTTTTCAATATTTTTAAAAATTATTTCTAGTACACTCCTAAATTATATCCTCAAATAACACCATGGCTTCAGTGTTCATATTTGCCATTTAGCCTACATTGTCTACTGCCACTGAACTCTGTCTTCTGCAAAATGGTCTCTACCAAGTCATTAACCAAAACAGAAGCTCAAAACCTTCTGGCAGTCATTAGGTGTGATTTGTCTTGGGTGTGCTTTGCACACAGAGGTGTCAGAGTTAGTAGTAGGTGACTATCCAATTAAAAATCAAAACAAAGCGAATGATAAGGGCCTTGAAAGATGGGGATAAATTCAGAAACAAATTTAATCTTTCTTGTTGATTCAGAAACTCACTCCAAACTCTTTCAGGACTATTCTTCAAGACTGTTGCTTCTGATTGTCCTATGGGGATACAAGGTCCGGCCTGTACGGATCCCAAATTCCATTTCTGAGGTTAATACAAATGCCAGGTGTTATCTAGAGGCAACCAGCACAACTGATTGCCAGCTAGGCATTCATTTTCCATGAATTCTATTAAGTGTCAAAATTAATGAAGTCAGATCAGACAGGGTTCATCAACCTTAAGTGAATTTGAAGGGCCTGCATGTAGCTGTGGTACTCAGAGGAAGAAGTTCATCATCAGAGATGGGAGGAGCGCACTCTTCTCTGATAAAGCTTTGCCTTCAAAGCTAAAATGTTCCTTGACATGTCATAGAAAATTAAGAAATATGTGTGAAGAAATGGACAATCTTAGCTCTGGGATTACATTCTCAGCCTTGTTCTGCAAATTTATATTGCTACTTTTAATTGTTTATAACCACCATCAAAAACTATTCTAACCATTATTTTAATTGTTTGCTTCTTATTTATATTTTTCTTGTATAAATACCTGATGATTTTTGTTTTGTGAGCCTTATTAAGGAAAGAATCTTAAAAGTATTCCATGATAATATTCCTATCACTTTATTTTACTTTTCTTCAGTTGTGATAAAGGCAAGATATTTTCTACTTCCCTTCATGTGTGATTTGATTTCTTTTGTCACATCTCATAAATTCATTGTGATAGATTGAATCACCTCCTAAAAATGTGACCAGAATCATTATTGAGACTTGCTTTTTGACTTTCATTCCTCTTCTTGTTTGTAACTATTTTTTTCTTACTTAAGAATACAGGTGTGCTTACTTCTAAGGAGTTTTCCTCTAAAGACACCTAAAAGTTGTAAAGATGAAATACTGAGTTGCTGTTTGTAACATAGAATCCTAGAAATCAAGTAATATTTAAAGAATCATTCCATTAGAGAAATGCTCTTTAAGGTATTGTAATTTCAAAATAGACTTTGTTTAAATACAAGGGAAAAATAAAGCTTACTTAAAATGAAAATATATCAGAAAATATTAATTCAAAGGGAGGATTTTGATGTCCATGAAACTGTAAATGTGAGCTTAATATGAGCTGAAGAATCATCAGGTTTTGGTTAAGAGTTTTAACTAAGAATTTTGCAACAGCTTTCAAGGAAACTGCTTAAAGGGAACCTGAAGGTCTGAGGAAAGTGCTGAGTAATAATGAGTCACAGTAAACAGTGAGTTTCTCCCAAAGATAGAAGTTACCCCAGGCTTGTATTGAATTACTTCACTAGCCATATCAGCGAGAGAATGTTGTCTAATGCATTCTTCTTGTTAGATAAAAAGGTGGCAGGGATCTGGATCTACAGGAGAAACAGAAACAGAGAGGGCTCTGGCAAAGCGAGGTTTTATTGGGTTGGCAGAGTTGGGTCTCAGCTCAGGAGTGAGTAAAACCAGCGATCTAATGGCTGCAGCTCGGGGTAGTTTATAAAGGGAAAAGAATACGGAAAAAGAATATTTTTCTACTGTTTGGGGCTGTTTTGGGGCTGCTCAGGGAGGGCATGGGATCTGTACCTGGTGAAAGTTATGGAGGATAACATCCACTGTAAAACATGCTTTCTACAATTACAGGGTTCCAGGAGCCCACTGCAGCCGCAGGGCTTGGGAAACCTGTTTGTCAGCTTGTGGAGCATGCTCTGGTGATCACAATGCATTGGGTCACCAATTCCCGGAGCTGTTTTTGTCAGCTTGCGGGTAGCTGGGAGTTGGCTGACTTAGTTCCTCTTAGGAACCTAATGGTTTCTGGGTCTGGGGTCGCCTCTACCTGAGCCCTATCACTTCAGACAAAAGAGAATCTTTACTGTGTAAACCACCTCAAAATGGTGGATATAGGCATCACTGTCAATGAGGATCTGAGATTGTCATTCATGCAATTGAAAGTGATGGCCTCTGGTACCACCTTTGTTAAATTTCCTGGAAAGAAAAAGATGTTTTCTATAGATCTACTAGCTATCAACACATACCCAATTCAGTTTATCAAATTATGTATGCAAGAAATTATAGTCATTATTGAGAATAAGAAAGTCAGATGAGGTTTTTAAGAGCTAAGAAATGCAATTTAGGTAACTTTTGATTAAAAGATTTCTAAAGGATCTATAATTTTGAAAAACTTAGATTTTCCTTTGTCGTATAAAATGGGAAAAAGGAATAAAGGCCTAAGACTGTCCTGCATTTATAGCTGATACAAAATTCACAGTGGATTTCCAAATATAAACATTTATTAATAAACAGTTTAACAGCAATACGTTTTATCTCATGTGAACCTAGATGACACTAATCATTACAGATGCTTAGTGCTGCATTTCAAACATATACAAATAAAGGGTTCATATTTCACTTAATTACTTTAACCTTAAAGAAGTTATGAATATATTGAGGCATGAATGGCTAACTGGGTTATTTTGTCTGATAGTTTCCTCCAAATTCATATTACAATAATTTATTTTTTGCAGAAAAAATAGTTTTGAGAGGAAAAAAAAAATCATTTTGTATGTTCTGAATTTGAGGTGACTACAGGATAATGACCATGATAAGGAGGCAATTGATTAAAGAAGGCCAGGTTGAGAACAAAGACTGACAGAGGTTGGAGACTCATTAACATGTAAATGAGACTAGATGTTGCTATTTAAGCAAGTGTAAGCTACAACCAGGGGTGAAGGTTGGCATCCTAGAGAAGGGCAGATGAGGAAGATGGGCAGGAGAGGAAAGAGGGCAGAACCTTCTAGAAGGGCATAGTTGACATTGGTAAATATACCAGAGTAGTCCAGTAACATAACCAGCAAAACTCCACTAGACCTGAGATAGTAGCAGGTTGCGTTGGAAGATAAAGATTAAAGAGTATTGACGAGTATATGGTGTGAGATTAAGAATGTGTGTGTATGTGTGTGTTTGTGTGTGACTTATGAGTAATGTCTAATGTATTATTTGGCTTTTTAGATTTCTCTTTTGTGATTGGTTTTCTTGGCAGGGTCTTACTCTGTAGCCCAGGATGACTTGGAATTCCCTACACACCCCATGATGGTCTCAAACTCATGGCAATCCTCTTGCTCCATCCTCTCAAGTGTTAGAATTACCAACATGAGTCACCATGCCTGCCTTCTAATTCTTAAAATTCAAATCTCTTCTTCCAATGCCCTCATAATAAAACTAACAAAACTGATTAGATATATAAATGTTGACTTATTTACTTTGAAAGGAATAGTTCTCAATATTTATAATTTAGCCTAAAATTTTATTTGAATATATAGTCACCTATAATACTCTGTTCAGTTTTTTTCTTTACAAATAAAAAGTTTGAGACCCTGTCCCCAAAAGACCAAAAAATGGCCCTTAAGGGTGTTGCTATCAGACAGTTTTGAGCTTTTAAACCCTCATGTAGATTGCCTTGGCTAAAGAAAAAAAAAGCATTGTCCCAAATAATTTCCCCGGGGGACACCATTAGTAGCATGTTAATGAGTGTAGGTTTGCTTTGAAGGGTGACCCAAGGTCCAGGTCTCCTCAAATAGTGAGGCCTCTTTAATACCATCACAGATCATCTTTTACCACTGCCTCATTATATATCTTTGTCCCTTTTACAATAACTGGTTCAAGCGGTCTTCCCAAGATGCCAACTATGTGGTATTCTGTGCCTCAGAGTTGCATTTATAAGGGAGTTTGAACTTCTTCCCACTAGATCACTTCTACTAATGGTTCTATGGCCTCTCAAAACATTGCCACCAGCTGGGGACTAAGTGTTCAAACACATGAGCCTGTGGGGGACCCACATGCTGTTTAGTTTGCATGCAAATAAAGGAAAAAAATAAAAAACAGGCCATGGATTGTTCAAGACATGGCCATTTCTACATATAAAAATTTTTCCTCTTGGGCTGGAGAGATGGCTCAGCAGTTAAGAACACTAACTCTTCTTACAGAAGACCCAGGTTCAAATCCCACCACACATGGCAGCTAACAACTGTAACTCCATTTCCAGGGGATTCTACAGCCTCTTCTTTCTTCTGCAGGCATTGCACAACATGGGTACACTTACCTACACGCAGGCAAAACATGCACACACATAAAATAAAAATAATAAATAAAATATTTTTTTTTAAAATTCTCTTTTTTTCATCTTTTACAAATACATATTTAATCTTTTTAGGTTATATTTTATTTTATATGTTCGACAAAGGCATAAGCTTATGCTGTGTTTTAGTGTACCATGTTTGTACAAAACTTCTGTCTAAAATCAGAAGCCTGAAATACTAATGCATTTTTTTTCTGTCTGCTTTCTATACATGCTTGCATGACAGTGTGTGCACCCATACATGTGCAGGTACACCCATTTCCCCTGTGGTCCCTCACGCACACCTTTCTGAATTATTTATGTAAAATCCTTTCTGATATTACTGTAATATTTATTAGAACAATTTTGAATAGCTACAGAAAATCCTGGTGGCTTAGGTCATACTGAGAAGCAGATACTGTGACAGAATATGTGTTCAGGTGATTTATTGAAGCAGTAATCCCAGAAGATATTTGTATAAGGAAACAGAAAAGACAGGGAAAAGAAAAATCTCTGCTTCAGTTTGATTCCATAATGAACTCTAGAACATAAATTATACCACATTGTTAGACCTGCCCAAAGCAAGACAGTTGGATTTTCAAATTCACTCAGCAGTCAGTCACTGATTAAGTGGTACCCAGAGGGACATGTACTTCCAAACTTCCACATACGTCCAACTTTCAGTAATACAAGAATTCTCTTTTGAAGAAATTTCCAGGGACAAGGTTAAGAGAAAAACACAGAGCAGAAGAGGGAATGGCTTATAAAAACAATGAAGGCATCTGAGTGAATCTAACACTAGTAATGTTTCGGTAATTATCTATCATGTTATGACACAGGCAAGATACAGTTCATATTCTCATCTGTGGTGGTTAAAACGAGAATATCCCCCATAGGCTCCAAGTTTTGGACATTTGGCCCCCAGTTTGTGGCACTGTGGAGGGGGTGGGGGGAACATCATGGAATCTTTAGGTGGTATGCCCTTGCTGAAGAAAGCATGTAATGGGGGTGGGCTTTTGAGTATATACATTGCCCACTTCCAGTCTTGCTCTCTCTGCTTCCTGTGCCTGCTTGAAGATAAACACTAAGCTTTCTGTTACTGCTACCTCTGAGGCCATGTCTCCACACCATGATGGACTCCTAACCCTCTGAAACCACAAGTCAAATAAACCCTTTCTTCTATAATATGCCTTCATCATGGTGTTTTATGACAGCAACAGAAAAGTAATACTAAGGAGCCTTTTAAGAGTCATAAGCTGTAACTGCTCATTGGGGGCTTTTCTCTGTAAAAGACCATCACATCTGTAACAATAAAATAATACTAACATTAATGTTATCTAAATAGGGCCCATTTTTCTCCTTCAAAATTTGGAAAATGCACAACACGTAAAAGAAGACATGCTGGGTGAGCGCTCTGGTTGCTCTGATGCTCTGTAGGTTTTAGAAAAGTAAGAAGTTATCAGAAAATGGTCTCTTGCTGATCATGTCTGTCGGCTTCTCTCAGAGATCAAAAGCAATGGTAAGTAGTTACTTTGGCATCTCAGTGAAGGTACTCGAAAGTCTGTATCCATCTAATCAGTCATTTAGAATCATAGAATTGAATCCTTGATCTTTCATCACTTAAAGAAATCAAAGGCTTACCATATTGGATCAGAGGACTTTTCCTTCATTTATAGTTTTCAGTTAATAATATTACTATTTATACACACAAGTAAACTTACTAGAAACTTAGTATTTATATTAGAAAGATTCAAGTTATTCCCGTAAATTGTGTTTTATACTTCATCTAAGAAAATATTTGAATGAAAATGTTACTTATTAAATTTATATTGATAATGAAGACTATTTTGATATTTAGTTTAATCTCTTCTAATATGTACCAATGAAAACAAAGGACAAGGAATATCCTTCTACTAAACTAAGGTCTTCCCAACATACCAACTATATGCTATTGTGTGAACTAGAGCTGCATTTTTATGGGAATTCAAACTTCCTCCCACTAGATCACTTCTAATGGTTCTACAGTCTCTCAAAACACTGCCACATCTGGGAACTAAGTGTTCAGACACATGAATTGACATTATTTTCAACACTCCTTCTCCCTTTCCAAGTTGCCTAGGTATCCCCACTCCTTAAATTAATGATCACTTTTTCTTTACACATACACACACACACACGTGCACACACACACACACGGCACGTGCACACACGTGCACACACACACACACACACACACACACCATATTGGGTTCATTTAGTGGTGCTCATATATACATGCGTTTAGGACTGATCACTTGTGATTGAATAACTTATCAGAAAGCCTTTCCCTAGAGAAAACAAATTCTCCTTCCCTCAACAATCATCGATTGCCTATAGCTCTTTGTCGACAGGTGAACCTTGTGAAAATCCCCCATCTGTGTTCACATGTCAGCTGATGTTACGATTATGCAGGTCTGGTTTAACTAATTATATTGTTTAGATTTCACCATTGCAGGTTCCCTGTCATATCCACCTATAATGTCAATAAGACAATATCTAGCAGTAGATATCCTGGTCCTTTGGCTCTTACAGTCTTCCTACTCCTTTTTAAATTATGCCCTCTGCACCCTAATTATAGTGCTTGGATTGCACCCTAAGTAGAGTGGTTGAATTGTAAATGTAGCAATTGAGGCTGGGCACCCCATAGCCAATGATTCTTTGCATTTTAAACCATTGTGGATCTCTATAATATTCTCTATCTTGAAAAAAGGAGAGATGAGAATTACACTTATATGTGGTATAAGGATAAGTGTTTAGAATACAATTAGAAATTATATTGGTTTAGGAAAATGGTTGTAGTAGGTTATGCTCTAGGGTCTATGATACCTCCAACCATGGGTATTGCCTAAATTTTCAGCACTAGGCATAAATGCCTCTTCTTAAGTGGGCCTTAAATTCATTTACATAGCTGTTGTCGATTCCCAAGAAAAAGGTACCACTGTTAAATTACTCTGCCTTAATTTACCTAATCAGAATCTGCCCACTCTGTCACCATCATCCTACTTGGGACTAGGCCAGAATATGTTTCTGGACAGCTACTGACCAGCCTGAGAAGTTATTCAGAACCCACTGACTTCTTTGCCATCTTCTTTTGGGGAGACTAGTGTGGGAAAGGCTGCTCATGGGCTTTGGTTTACCCTGCCTAAGTAGTCAGAAACCCTTGCTCTGTCAACTCAAAGACTAGGTCAAGATCACACTGCACCTGGGCCCCCATTTACCCTGACTAGCTATCAGAACCCCCACACACCATTGCCATCGTCCCTATTTGGGACTAGGCCTAGAACCAGCTGTTCCTGGGCTCTAGAACATGAGGTGTAGCTAGTCAGATACCTGTCTACTATGTTATCATTTTCTAGCTCCACAACTAGACTGGAAAGGTATTGCTGGGGAGCTCCTAACTAGGCCTAGAAAGCTCTGCTTCAGCTCAGGACTAGCTTGGTAAACTAGCTAGAGCCAGTTTACCTTACAGCCATCTCCACACTCATAGCACTAGTTATGATTGCTCACTTCCCACACAAGACCATCGAAGAACAATCCTGCATTCCCAACCACCATAAAAAAAAAAAAAAGGTGATAACTCAAAACACAGAACAATTAACCAGGCACATGGCCAGCTGGCAGGCTGTGGCAGATCTCAAAGCTTAGCTGAGATGTAAAACAGGGCCCATTGCTGATCATGCCTTTGTAAGTAACCATTTCTTGGATGTCAAAAACTAGACAACAATTGAAATAGAATGTATCATGTCCATTTTGTCAGTCCACCTTAGGACCACATGGCCCTGGGATCCCAGAGAGCATGGGCAGGTCTCTCAGGTGGAAAATTTGGCTCAACAACACATATGTCAATAATAACTTTAACTATCAATGGCTTCAACTTCCCAGTAAAAAGACACAGGTTAGTTGAATAGATTAAGAAACAAAATCCAACCATGCATGATGGTATACGCCTTTAATCCCAACACTCAGGAGGCAGAGGCAGGTGGATCTCTGTGAGATGAAGGCCAACCTCTGCTACATATCGAGTTCCAGGCCAACTGGGGCTAAAGGGAGACCCTGTCTCAAAAACAAACAAAAACAAAATAAAATGGAAAGAAAAAAAATCTACCTTTTTGTTGTCTACAAGAAACTCATCTCACCTTCAAGGACAGGTACTACCTTAAAGTGTAAGAATGGAAAAAATATTCCAAGCAAATGGTACCAAGAAAAAGGCAGGTGTTGCTATTCTAATATCTGACAAAACAGATTTCAAACTAAAATTTAGTCAGAAGACATAAAGGAGGTCACTTCATTCTGATCAATGGGACAACTAATTGGCCAAGAAGACATTACAATTGTGTACATATATGCTCCAAACTCCGATGTACCCAATTTCATAAAAGTACTCCTGGACTTCAAGGCACAGTTTTCTTCAAATCAATAATAGGTGACTTCATTACCCCACTTTCCCTAATTTATCTGGACAAAGAATAAACAAAGGAACATATGAATTAAAGGATAGCATACATGAAATGGACCTAACACACATCTACAGAATATTCTACCCAAGCACCAAACAATACATTCTACTCGGCATCCAATGGAAGTTCTCTAAAATAGACTACAAAACAAACCTCAAGAAATTTTAATTGAGATAATTCTATGTTTTCTATTGGACCACAATGCAATAAAGCTTAATATCAACAGCAAAAGAAGGTCTAGTACCTACATGAAATCATGGCTATTAAACAACATGCTTGGATGATGAATCAGTCAAAGAAGAAAGGAAGGAAGAAATTAAAGTACTCCTGGAATTACATGAAAACAAACACGCAGTGCAATAAAACCTCTGGGACACATTAAAAGCAGTATTCAGAGGGAAATTTATAGATTTAAGAACCTACATTTAAAAAATATCAGAAATGTGTAACAACTGGTCAAATGAAAAGAATAAATATCTGTGGGGTGCTCATCCCAAAATAACACCTATACAATGCAACCTCTATACCTAAGGTTTAGAGAACATCATAGAAGAGGGGGCAGAAAGAATGTAAGAGCCAAAGGGAAAGCCACCGGCTGCTAGTTAACACATTATAGGCATGTTAAAGAAGCTGCACCAATGAAATCTCCAGAGTATGTTTGGTAGTCTAACAATATCTTCATATAATCACAAAACCAATTGACATGCAAAGGTGGATGAGGGAAATCTCAAGGGGTCCCACTTCAAGAGGAAGAGCTGTGCTTACCTACATGCAGGCAATACACTCATACACATAAATAAAAATAATAAATGAAATATTTACAAAAACATTAAATCCTAAGAGAATTTTTCTGCAGTGGCAATCAAAATTTTATCACAGGAAGTTAAAAATCATATTTAAAGTCTTTAAATAGTCCAAGGGCAGAATCCTGCCATCCTCTTTATTTTTTGTGAGGTGATTCCATAGCACTGCAGTGGTCCCTGCTTGAGGTGCCACCCACCACCAGCTGTGAGCCTCTGTCTTTAGGACTTCTCATTGGAATTGCTCTCAATCCTGCATATCAAAGATACTTCCTGAAATCGATCAGATTACATTAGAATGAGTCCATTTGAGTTATGAATGCTTTAAATGTTGGCAATAGTCAAACCATTGTAACATTACAGTTTGAAATTTGTGGTTTATTGTTTTGCTACTGTCACTCATTAAAAAAAACATTTTTTAATTTTTGTGTATCTCATACAGAAAATCTTTATACCCCTTTTGCCCTTTCCCTTTGGCACCCTCTCATAGCCACACACTCCCACCTGGAGTTCATACATTCTGTCATTTGTGTTAAGACCTATCATGTAAAGTTAGTATCCTGAGATGTCCCTTGGTACAAGTTCATTCATCAGGTTTTAGTCAATCTAGAGTCTCTCCCTTCAAGATTAGCTCCTACTCACCCAGCAGTAATCAGCTGCCAATAATTCTTACACTAAGATTGGGTGGGGTGTGCTGTTCATTTCCATAGTTCTGTGTTGGGTTTTTGTCTGCCTCAGTTTGCATGGGTCTTGTGCATGCTGACACCATTGCTGTATGTTTGTATGAGAAGCTCCCAGGTGTGTGTAGGACCATTTCTGTATGATCATGCACTTTCTCCCTGGCTCTTACAATCTTTCTGCCCCCTCTTCCACAATGGTGCCTGAGCCCTGGATGGGTGGACTTCAATATAGGAGTCCTGTCCAAGGACCCACATTCCATAGACCCTTATTCTCTGCATTTTAGCCATTTGTGACCTTTTCTGTTGCATGAAGGAGCTTCACTGATGAGAACTGAAATATGCATTAGTGTTCTCTTCATGCCTTGTTCTATGTCCCATGAGCCTTAGGTGTAGAGGTTGCATCCTGAATATGCCACTTAGGCTTGGGAAATTCATGGAGAATCTTTGTGTGTGATCAGTGGTGTAAATCTGTAGTAATCTGTCTGTTGAAAAAGAAGCTACTTTGATGGGTGGTGACTGGGACGCTTGTCTATAAATTTAAGGATCCATATTTTGCACATAGTAAGAAATTACATTTACCTAGGGATATGAGAGCCTTGGGGTTTTCTCTAAGCGCGATGACCTCTCTAGCTTTGTGTATTTGGCTAGGTTTACAGTACCACACATGAGTTTCCTACCATTGAGTGGGCTTTAAGTCCAATTAGATAGTCATTGATTACCCCCAAGATAAAAGTGCCACTACTGCACCAATGTCTTTGCTGTGCTGGTCATTGATGTGGTTTTTAGGCCTTGAAGATAGGGTTGGACCATTGATTGATCTTCTCCCTTAGCAGTTTGTGTAGTGCTCTCCAAAGCTATGAGAGCTAGCCTTCAGGGAAGGTGGCTTCCAGGTCAGTTCCAGCTCCATTACTCCAAATCCTGTGGCCACAGTATGTCCTGTATTCAGCAATAGGTTCTTACTATCAAGTTTAGGGAGGCAATCAAGGACTCTGGCAATAGCCTGTATAATTTTAGGAGTGCCTTGGGCTACCCTGGCCAGTAACTCAAAGGAAGCTTTCTCCTGTCTGGCACTGATTCTTGTATGTGTGTCTTCAGCTATACTCACAGACTCATGTAAGGATATTGTGTGTGTAATTTTTCAGTAGGTTTTTTGACTAATAGGATTCTCTCTGGCTTTTTTACTAGCTGGGCACTATTTATTTCTCCTCCTTCTCTCCTGTCTTATCCCCCCTCCCTGCCCTTCCCATTTAAAGTATCCCCATTTTCTCCATTTTGTTCATCACTCATTTTGTCTTTGGTTGTTTTTTTAATTTTTATTTTTTTTAAAGACAGTGTCTCCCTGTAGCCCCTGCTGGCCTGGAACTCTTTATGTTGTAGACCAGCCCCAGCTGGCCTGAAACTCTCTATGTAGACCAGGCTGGCCTCAGACTAACAAAGATCAACCTGCCTCTGCCTCCCAAGTTCTGGGATTAAAGGCATGCACTACCATGCCTGGCTCCTCACTCTTTTTAGTGGATTAATTTCAAGGTGTTTGAATTTCAGTTTTTCATTCCAAAGAAAGTATTATACTTTTCACTAATTATGATTTTTATATTGTGGAATAGGAATTATTTTAAAATTTGTTCGTAATAACAACTGTAACAGATATTGGAACAATGTATTTCTTTGTTTAAGTTCTAATAGCTTTTGATATTCCTAAAACATCAAATATATAAACCACAAATGTAGAGGATGGTGATATGAAGGAACTTATTTATACTTTTGAAGTTGTGTGTTAACTAATTGTACTTTAATATTACTACTACAATACTACCAAGAATGTAAATAAAACTAGACCATTGATATAAGTAAATTATTAAGTAGAATGCTACTATCATAGGGCAATTAAAAGGCTGCGTGAAGATATGTTACTAGATAAATCATTTTTCCCTTAAGAGAGAAGAAAGATAACAGAGGAATTACCATTTCGGTTGTCACATTAAAGTGGTTCATATATTAGCAACTCAAATGATATAAAAAATAAAAGAAAGATAACTTCAGCAGACCTCAGGAAAAGGATGAATTAAGAGATGATCCATGCCATTATAGACTAAAAATTTTCTCTCTACTATCTCAAAATTTGGATAAACTTAAAAGTCAGTATTCAATAAATGACAAACAACTGAACAATATGGACCAAAGAAACCTAAATCTTTATCCATGACTATAATATAATTTAAAATTTTGTATTCTTAGAGTTTGTTAAGGCTTTTATGAATTAACTGCAAGTAATGAAAATTTACCTCAATGACATAGGTTAAGCATATTAATTGTAACAATAAACCTGCAAAAATTTTTATTAAGTATCAAGTGAAAGCTTTGAAAATAATACTTTGAAAACAAAGAATAAATTCACTTAAAATTTAGATACTATCACTGTATCCAACTTGAAGGAATTTCCATTGCATTTTATAAACAAAATTTGCTCTGCGTATTTAGCATATTAAGAAGGCAAACTTAATACTTTAAGCATTCTATTAATAAATATGCAAACTCTATTCCTGAATGTTATATTTTCCTCCAGGGTTTCCTAAGGATGAAAAGGCAGTTGTTATACAAAAAACGCTAACAAAGTGTTATGATAAACCCATCTGTGAGAATTCCTCAGTTGCTAGTACAAGAACAATTAGAACAGCTCATGTGAGCATTGCTGTATAATTTCTTGGCTTCAATGAGCAGCGGTGCACACAATATCTCAACAATACCCTCAGAGGGACTCATTTCAGAAACCATTGGGAAATGCTCACCACAGATGAAAATCTGGCAAGAAACTCCCCCGGCTAAGGAACGTCCTGTTTTGGACCTTGAGGTATGAAACTATTTTAGGGTATGTTTAACTCCGAGGCATCAATAACCCTTTATAAAGGATCAAAGGGGTTACTGCCTTCTCCATGTCAGTTATTGCCTCTAATGTGGCCTTCTTAAGTCATAAATCATTTATTTTAAAATGTATACATTGAATAAGTGAAGAAGTTGACAGTAAATAGATGTTTTTGAAAGTCAAACTCAGAATTAACAAAGGAAGGATACTTTGATACATTAAACTATGGGTGAACCTTGAAGATATTATGGATATGAAATAAACCAATACCAAGTACTGTATGGTTTCACTTATTGGGTCATCTGGTAGAGACACAAACATAAATGTTGGCTACCAGAGTGGTAGGGAGAAGTGTCACACAGGGAGGCATTGTTTGATGAGCATGTAGAGTTCCAGACTTTATCATATCTCCCTCCTCCAACCAAGCTTTTGTTGTTGTTTTGTTTTGTTTATTGAAACAATTTTTAAGATAATTGTGGCCTTAAAGGGAATCAACTTTTGAAACTATGTTTCAAAGAAGAAACATAGCTCTCTGTACATTTTAGTCAATGTTTCCCAAGCGACAACATCTTGCAAAGTTAAATTATTTCTTTTTCTGTAGAGGGAGCCAGTCTTGCACATGCTGAGCTACAAACCCCAGCCCTTGAAATAGCTTTATTTTCTCCTACATCATCCGTACATCTCACTGGTGATTGAACCCTGGGTCTTCAGCTTATCAAATCTGACAATTTTTTAAAGGCTTTTGTTAAATTTTTTATTGCATTCAGTAATAACCTGACATTTAATTTTAGTTTTTGAGATAAAAAAATGAAAGATTGTGTGCTTGTTGGAGTTTAACAATTTTTAACAATTTCCTGTTTTTTATCTGAAATACTTTGGTTAACCATATCGAATATTTTGCCTTTGGCGTTGCAATGGTAATGTGTTCAAGGTTCACCCATATTGTAACATGTCAGAATAACCTTCCTCTA
>NW_008357164.1:1435296-1450154 GCF_000622305.1 Nannospalax galili
ATGTTTTGTTTATCCATTCATCCACCACAGGATTGGAAAAGCAATTGTCAACCAGAACTGTCTCAAGAAAATCAGTCTTTATATTTACATACTGACAAATGTTTTAATGTTTTTAGTACCTAATATAATGCTTAATTGATAACAATCACTCGTTTGTTTAATGAATATATTAAAAAGTCTTAATGTAGGGCTGGAGAGATGACTCAGTGATTAAGAGCACCAGCTGCTCTTGCAGAGGACCCAGGTTTGGTTCCCAGCACACACATGGCAACTAACAACCACCCATAACTCTGGTTCCAGAGGATCCAATGCTATCTTGTAACATCTGCAGGCATCACACGTCATGGATGCACTTACATACATTCAGGCAATGCACTCATATACATAAATTGTTAACATCAAAATAAGAAAATAAATATAAGTCTTAATATAAAAAAAATCAAACTCAAAATTTGGAGCATTTTAAACAGAAGTTGTGTGGTTAGACAATGAACAAATGGAAGTAGACAGAAATAAATTGAGCACTGTATGTGTGTGTGTGTGTGTGTGTGTGTGTGTATACAATGTGTGCTGCACACACATGTATTCGTGTGTGAATGTGGAGTATGCATGTCATGACATGTGGAGGTCAGAGGACATCCTCAGGTGTCGGTCCTTGCCATCCACCTTATTTGAGTAAAGGCCTCTTTGGGGTTGTGATCCTGTGTACACCAGGCAGCTGGCCCTTGGGCTTCCTGGTATTGTCCTGTCTCTGGCTCCTGTCTCTCCACATGAGCACCGGGATGGTAGACACTAGCAAGACACATTCAGTTTTGTTGTTGCTGTTGCTCTTTTGCTTTAATTTAGGTTCTGAGGGTTCAAACTCAAATCCTTTGCTAGTGCAGCTAACACGTTTACACACTGGGCCATATCCCCAGTCTTGAAGTGTTTTTATAGATGAAGTAATGTGGCTGACACAAATGAGTGTTTTTTTCTTACTTTGAATTGTCTTGCCAAATTCTTAAAATATCAAGACTTGCTTCTTACCCTCCCTCAAACCCTTTCACTAAGGTCTAAGCTGTAAAATTTGTAACTTGCTACATCAAGAATATCACCACAATCATAATATAAAAATACTTTTATGCCACAGTCTGCAGCAATATTTCATAGAAAATAGAGAGCAAGGATCTGGCTTTCTTGTCATATTTTGAAGAGAAAGATTGATAGAGTCATAGAATTTTGATTGAAGATCAAACTGAGAGTTAATGAGTAACATGGGATACTAAATGAGCTGGGATGACCAAAACATTTTCCTTGCCAAATTTTCCTGTATCTGTTTATTATAAACAATCTGATAATAAAGCCATTCTGTCATAAGTAAAGAAACACAAACAAATAATTCCATTTCACTTAATCCAAACTATTTGGGTCAAGACACTTCTCCATTCTCTTGATATTTAATATCTCAGACCACTTAGTCAATCAGCATCACAGACAGGGAAATAGAAGATTTGAAATATTACCTACCTTTCCACAGTCATTCTTGCATGGCTGAATTGTTCTGTTTGAGATGGCATGTTTGTTTCTCCTTTCAAAGTTCATTTGTCAGATTCTGTCTGTCTGTTATTGCATCTTTAATTTCCAGCACAGCCTCCTCTGTTTCTGCATTTTCTCCTTGTCCACTTTGCCATTTCTCCTGGATCTCTGTTGACAGGAGATTAAGATGGGCCCCACTCTTGCTAACAGCAATAACTGGTAAAGGCACTTGAGTGAGACTTTCGACGAAGATACATCACCTGCTGTAAATTGTAGTGTCTGTAGACTCTGCAAAGGAAATGTCTGTCCTAAAGCTTTAAATCGAATGGGGAAGAAGCTTAGATAATGTCTTTGAAATTCAAACTAGGTAGAACTGAACAACTCACCTTTGGTGTTTCTCTAAAATACCATATGAATATCATTTTCGTTAAGATAACATTTTTAAAGGTTCATGAAATCCATTATCTCTAAATAGCATTCATGCTTATACTATATAATTTGATCTCAGCAAATTAACTGAGTTTATTTCTCCCACCACGTGGCCAGGGAAAGAGGTACAGATATTCCTCATTTAGTTTCTAAACACTTAAGATTTCCCAAATTGCTTATTTTAAAGAAACATACAAGTCAGATAGTGAATAATTCCAACACTTAATCTATCACATAATACTTCAGTATATTTATTAAATAAAAATGGAATTTTAATATATCTGATCTTTATCAACTTCACTAAGCAATAAAAATCGAACCTTAAATGGAAAAATGTATTCTCATAAAATGTGACTTTGAGGCTAAAAGTTTTGTTTTCGTGTTTAGAAATGTATTCTCAGTACCTACAGTGAAGAGCAAAAACCAGAAAGTAATCCCACTATCAACAGACCTGGAAATTAAAAGTAAAACATTTTGCTAATGTTCAGCTGGTATCTGAAAAGTGGTAAGAATTTGGGAGAGAATTACTGTTTTACCAAAGCCTTAAAATGTAACATTACTCTGAAGGAAAGAGAAAATGCCATCAGAAAAAAATTAATGCATTTCTTTATTAGTGTCCTTTATTACTTACCAAGTAAAGTTGTCTCCCAGGATCTTCTTTGCAAAGGATTCAGAAGAGAGACACAGACTGTTTAAGCAGATGTTTATTTACAAAAGCAAAGCAATTCAATATTATATCTAATAGAGAGACTGGAGTGTCCTGACCCAAATAGGGAGGGTAGAAGCCTATTGGTATCTACTTTTGGAAGTGTGATATGTGTGTGTGTGTGTGTGTGTGTGTGTGTGTGTGTGTGTGTATGTGTGCGTGTGTGTGGAGGCCAGATGCAAAGTTGAGTGTATCTCTCAATCACTCTTTGCTTAATTTTCTTTTTGATACAGAGTCCCTTACTGAACTTAGAGCCTAAAGATCTGACTTCCCTGGCTTGACAAAAAGTCACAAGGATCCTCCTGTATCCAATGCAGGACACCAGACCAGGCTTTTTCATGCATACTGAGTCTCTGAACTCAGTTCTTTGTTCTTGCAAAGCGAACACTTTACCAGCTGACCCATCTCTCCAGTCCCTGCATGGTGGGTTTTTGAGATGATTCTTTTGGTCCCTGTTCCACTTCGCTTTCTATTGTGATAAAACCCTGACCAACTAAGGGAACAAAGATTTCATTGCTGAGGTGTTTTGACTGAGAAATGTCTCCTAGAGGCTCCAAGTATTTGAATACTTGGTCCCAGTTGGTGATGCTGTTTTTGGAAGTTTAGAAAGTGCAGCCTTGCTGGGGGAAGCATGTACTTGAAGCATGTTTCAGAGTTCATAGTTTCTCTCTCTGCTTCCTATGTGTGTTTGAAGATGTGAACACTCAGCTTTTTGCTCTGGGCACCTGGGCTGCTTTGCCTCCCTCTCATGACTGACATAGTATTTTTTCCCAGAAACAGAAACAAAACAAAACAAAACAATATATTTGCAACTTACATTTCCAAGTCACAGTCTATCATTGAGAGAAGTCAGGGCAGGAACTCAAGTAGGAATCTGGAGGATGAACTGAAGCAGAAATAATGAAGGAATGCTCTTCCTGGTTTGCTCAACTACTTTTCTCACATAGCCCAGGCACACCTACCACAGATGGTACCATGCATAATGGGCTGCATCCCACTTCATTATTTATAAGTTAAGAAAATGCCTAATAGACATGAGTATACTGAAGAATTTTAGTGCATGAAGTAGTCAACAGCCAATTATATTCTTAGAGATGGATAAGTTTAGATTAACCAGAATACATTCATAATATTAAAAGTTAAAAACCCAGCATAGAACTGGGAATGGGTAGGAGGCCCCAACCTTAGGCAAGGAACTTTTGGCAGTTGATAACTGCTAGGTGAGAGAGAGCTGGTCTTTAAGTGAGGCTAGATAGGCTGAACATGCCCCCGTGACATAATTCACACCAATGAACATCTGAGAACAGAAACTTAACTCCATAGGCCTTAGCAAAGATGACATAATGCATGAAATTCAGTGGGAGGTCTATGGGGGTTGCAGACTAGGGAAGAGATCAAAACATGATTAAGATATATTATATGAAATGAACAAAATTTCAGTTAAAAGACATTAAAAATGTTTAAAAAGCTTAAAGAAATGTATTAGTTACTTTTCTATTGCTGTGACAAAACACCATGACCAAGGTTACTTATAGAACATAGAGTTTATTTGACTTACTGTTCCAGAGAGATGAAAGCCCATCCTGGTGGGGAAGGCAGGGCAGGAGGCAGTCAAGCAGTGACAGGAAGCAGAGACAAACCAGAAGTAGGCATGGCTCTATATTCTCAAAGCTCCTCCCCCACCAGTGTCGTCATTCCCTGGCAACAACAAATATCCTAAAGGTTCCATGACCCTTCCCAAACAGCACCACAACTTGGGACCAAGTGTGAAAATTCTTGGAGTCACATCTCTCATTCAAACCAGCATAGGACAAGAAGAAAATATTATTTACAGTATCTTAGATCTTGCTGTAGAGGAGGAGGGGAGATAAATTTCATATGAACTTTTGGGTAAATTATTAAACTCATGAATTACCTGGATCTTGCTTGCACTGTAGACAGTTATGGAAGGGGGTTGAGCAGTGACTTCAATGAGAAATGTCCCCATAGGCTCAAGTATTCGAACACTTGACTGCAGGTGATACTGTTTGGGAAAGGTCCTGAAATCATTAGGATGTGTATCCTTGATGGAGGTGTACGTCACTGGAGAAGCCTTTGAGAGTTCATAGCTTTGCCCTCCACTTCCAGTTCTCTCTCTCAGTTTCATGTTTACTAATGAAAATTTGAACTTTCAGCTGACATCTTCAATTGCTGTCATGCCTCCCACCATGAGAGACTCCTATCTATCTGAAATCATAACCCTAAATAAACATTTCATAAGCAATTTGTTCACATATTTTATAACAGAAACAGAAACAAATACTAATGTAGGTGCTGAAAATTATGAAGCTACTTTTTAGATATTCTAGGAATAAGAAATTAAGTAAATACATTGTAGACATGGCACTCAGTTTTCTTAATGTTATAGAACAGAACTACAAATATTGAAAAGGGGCTGGAGAGATGACTCAATGGTCAAGAGCACTGGCTGCTCTTGCAGAGGACCCAGGTTCGAATCCCATTACCCACATGGCAGGTAACAGCAGTCCATGACGCTTCAGTTTGGGGATCTGACACCCTCTTCTTTCCTCAGGGCAATCAATGCAAAACATGAGTGGACTTACACACATGGAGCCATAACATTCATGCACTGAAAATAGATAAATATATATATTTCTAAAACAAATATTGAAAAGGAAAGAAAAGGCCAATAACAATTTTTGCCTAATTGCAAATTAGATGAGTTATATGAATTTATGTTTAGATATATGTTATTTAAGTATATAAGGGCAAAAATAATGGATGACTCAAAATTGATGGAGAAAATGCAGGAAAATCTTGTAGTATAATTTTGGAGGCGTGAAGGAAGGAAACACTAATGAAAAGATGGGGATATATTGAAAGGGCACAGAGGTCCCCTTGAATAAAACCCCATTTGGCAAAAAACAGGGGAAGTGAGCAAGAAAAGTAATTGTAGTGACATACTGTAATTCACACAACAAAAGAAGTGTGCCTAGTTCTTGCCTTGAAATAATGGAGGTAAAGAATTTTCTTGTAGAAACAATGACAGAAATAGAAAAATGACATATGGAAATCATCATAGTACCACATCTCCTAGTACACCTGTGTGCATATTTTGACTCCAGCCACTGCTTTGACTGTCCACAGGCCCCAGAGGTTCTGGTACCACAGGTGGATCCTGTGCAGAGGGATGAGTGCCTCCTGAGGAATGAGCACTGTTCCAGCTGCCCCAAGCTATACAAAGTATACCGAAGGCTATGTGCAGCAGGGTCAGACAAGTGCAGCTGCTGCACCTGGTGTGGGGCATCCTAAAACCATATATAAACGGAGTAATGTATACAATCTGAATTTATTTTTACAGCCATGACCACTTCCTTACACCTCCTTTTTATGAAGCATGTAACCAAATGCAAAGTCATTGGCTTGAAACCACTAGTCCAGTAAGTGTTCACACACGAGTCAGATATGGACGCCAGTGTTCATGGAAAAAAGGATGAGAAATATCAGAATGTGTGAACTATTGAAAATGTGTTTATTATGTTTAAACAAATCTTCCCCCCAAATTCTAATTTGTGAAATATAAAAGTAATCAATTTACCTTGGGGACAAATGGCAGACACCAAGTTCACAAAGATATCACATTTTAAAGTATCTTGTGTTAGAGTCAACTGACAGTGTGCATTTGGATATGCAATTGAAAGCATGGTTTCACTCCATAGTCTTGAGCAACTGTCTTACCTTGACTCTAACTGCACAGAAAATCAGACTGTAATCATGCAGCAGTATAAAAAATAATTGCTAAAATCTTCATAACTAAAAGTCACACAGAAATGGAAGGGAATTATTTCAGATTAAAGGATACTAAAGAAACGAATGAGAAAAGCAATAAGTGATATTAACCTTGATACTGGAATAATTCTTGCATTGTGAAGACATTCATAATACAATACTGTTCATTGCATGATGTATGTATACTCGTGTATATAATTAAATGTGTTTGCAACTTACTCTTCAGGGAAAAATATCTTTAGAGAAAAACAATGAATGATAAAACAAGGCATTTGAGGAGGGAAGCTATGATTTTGTTATTTTCATAAATTAAACAGTTTAAAATTTAAAATAAGTGACAATCCTGGGACAGTGGAATGAATGCATCTTAGAATGTGCACTCTTGCCAAGGTTAGGAAGTGGCTGGGGAAGGACTGGGAAAAGAGGAAGGAATAGTCTGCTTTGGAACACATAAGAGTTGTCACTTAGAATGGGTGGCACTGCTTAGGGCAAACAGCAGATCTGGGCTTCATGGCTTGAGGTGGGCAAGGTAAAGACATCTATTTGTGAACTATATATTTTTTTAAAGTGCATAGCTACAATTTTTAGAAAATAGAGATGCTGGGCATAGGTAGCATAGAGAGTAAGGGCACTTGCTGCCAAGCCCGACTATTTGAGTTCGATCCATCCCTAGGACCAACATGGTGGAAAGAGTATACAGACCTCTGCGTGTTTTTTGCTGAGCCCCACAGTGTTCTGTGGCATGCACCCTCCATCTGCTGTCAAACCCACCCACACAAATACATACACACTAAATAAAAGTAAGAAAATAAAGATTAAAAAGCAGAATCTCTTTATAGAGATTTTGTCTAAGTATAGAGGAAGATTCATGAGCTGTGATAGAAAATCTATGTTTGAAACAGAACTGTGGAGTCATTTTTATCATAATATTTCTGTTAGAAATGAAGGTGTATCTACTGACAAAATATTGCTTGAGGTAGTAAATATCTGTGATGATATAAATGTCCAAGGGTCAGAAATTTGAAACACACAAGATATAAAGAAACATGATACCATAGGCAAGATTATTGTTTTTATAGTCAAAGAAATATTAAAGATAGAGAAACAAATTCTTATATGTATGAATATGACTTAGAGTGGAAGAAATTTGGAACAAGGTAAGTATCCCCATGGCTTGCAGTGGAATATTCAACTAAGAAAAAAGTACATGTCTTTTAGCCTCTCTAAAATATAGTCATGGTTTCCCAACGTAGCCTAAAAGGAAAATAAAGGCCTAAAAGGAAAATAAAGGCCAGTCTATTTTGCAAGTGAGATGGGATTTTCTTAATCTTAGCAGTTCCAAATCTACCTCCAGGGAAACGGGTTTCAGAATTGTGCTGTTTGCCTCTGAATTCATGTGGGGCAAACACATAGGCCCCATTGTGCTTTTGCTCCACCTTCATAGTACTGGACATTGACGGGATATCACTGTCATTTTGCGGCTGGCATGGCAGGGACCTGTACATTTGGATCCGACATATAAAATAAGAAGCAGGTTACATAATTTTTCCTCCTTTCATATCATTCCTTGATCTTAGCACAGCATCTCCAAAGCTAACAAATACTTCAAGAGTGAATGTGAAGGAAGCATCAGTTAAGTGCCCTCTATATCCCATTACATAACAGCTTGGGAACTAATAATGAGCAGACTCAGCTGTCAACTAGAAGAATGGGATGAGAGCACCACCCCATCTCCTTCTCTATCAAATGGAGCTGGCTATCTGTTCTGCGTATTTTCTCTTGCAGAGTCAAAGAACTTTGTGAATGTCATCCTCAAACATGATTGGTAATTAATTGTTTATGGAACTTTCTGTGGACCTATCTGGTAGTTGGAACCTACTCTTTAACACCAAAATAGTAGCTGAACAAAGTGAATATTAGAACCTTGTATGTGAATCCAAATAACTGTCAACCTCTGAAGCTGCTTAAACTTACATGACTCCTGTGCTAATTGAATGGATTAGATATTTCTCATCTTGGCGATGTGGCCTTTCTTCCTGAGGAGTTAAGCCCAAATGTAACATCACAAATTTCTTAAAATTGAAGATGCCTGTATAAGGGACCCTATGGCTTGAGCATTTACAATGTGGAGCTGGAAAGATTTCTCAGCAGTAAAGAGCACTGGCTGCTCTGGCAAAGGACCCAGGTTAATTCCCAGTACCAACAAAATGGCTAAGGATCAGTCTCCACTGTTCCAGGGGATCCCGTACCCTCTTCTACTATCTGTAGGCCTTTCATGCATGATGTGTACCAACATACAGGCAGAACACTAATACACATAAAAAATAAAATATTTTTAACAGACATAGAAAATTCCCACTGGCTGGAGGAAAACTTTTGACAGAATATGAATGGTTAATATATTTCAGAATACCTGGATTTCGGTATTTTTAAGGTCTGTACATATATGTACATGTGCACACAGGACTCTCACACAAACACAGAATGGGGAACAACGCAGAAAGGAATGCTGAGTTCTGTAGACATCCCAATTCTACATCAGGACTCTTTAAAGACAGAAAGTTTTGCTCCATTGTTAGGACTACTACAAATAAGCCCAACTATCAGAAATTAGCAGAAATTCTCTGTTGGCTTATTTAACCATTTGAACTTTATATTATTTGTTGCTCCTTATAGGTTTTTTTCCCCTTCTGAAATGCCAATTTTTAAAGGGTATTTTATTTATAATTTTTATTTTATGTGCATAAGTTTCTGCATGTATATAAGTACAGCTCTATCATTATAATGCCCATAGAGTTCAGAAGACGGCACTGGATCCCCTGGACCTTGAGTCGCAGATGGTTATTAGCTGTCTTGTGGATGCTGAGACTCAAACCCAGGTCCTTGGCAAGAACAGTTGGTGCTCTTAAATGCTGAGTCATCTCTCCATCCCTGAAAATGCCAATTTTAACAGCTGTAACTCATAGTAAAATTATATATCACAAAAATTTATATAAAAATAAAATTAGCGATTGCATTTGTGACTACCAGTCAGTGTTCCTTTACTTGGCTATTCCGGCTACGTGGAAGGAAGGACATAAGTGCCTTTAAACCTACATGGATCCAGATCATGTCTATTTTGTAGCAATTGAGACCTATGCAAACCTGTCTTATTCTAACCTGCATTCACATATTTACCAATCACCAAGCTGACAGGAATCCTAGAAGATATCTGCTAGTTGTCATTCTGTTACAGCAGCAAAAAAAGCCCCATGAAAGTCAAGACTATAAAATTGATAGCTGGCAGATCCACTTTTCCAGTTTCACTGGTCAATCACTGGGTCATAGCCCCCCCCCCCCCCCCCCGAGTTTGTTAGGGGAAAAGGGAATTTTTTTTTTTTTTTTTTTTATTTTTTTCGAGACAGGGTCTTCCTGCAGCCCCAGCAGGCCTGCCCCGCCCCGGAAGGCGAGTTCACCTTCAGTCATGCTAAGTAGATGGGTGGACTACTTAGTGTGTTAACCAGATAGTGAACATTTTCTGCCTGGAATCCCACCTCCTAGTGCAGAGCTTCCAGAAAGGACTGCAGACATGTGTCTCTCTCTGTAGGTCTGCTCACTTTTTTTAAAAGTATGATATCTCATTTTCTTCTTCCTATCTCTTTTCTAAGCTTGCTTTCTTTAATGCTTTGAGCTGCCCTAGCATCCTTTATTTCTTTACTTTTTTCTCTAAAGCTTCTTTCTTCTTGCCCTTGGCTGCCAGTCCACCTGATGTCTGACCTCTATGCTAGCTCTAAACCTGCATGTCTTCATGGCTTTTTCCTTCTCCCCTCCATTCTCCTCCTCAAGACAGCTGCCTGTCCTGAGGATTTCTCTTTAAATTCTGATAAAATGGTCCAAAATCTTCCTTTTGGGTCATTCTTAAATTCTTTTAGGAATTGAACTAAGAGCCATCGAGAGGATGATGTGTCTCCCCTGTATCGATTCTAAGCATATTCTCTGCTAAGTCATAACCCAGATGGTCTTGTATTTCCTGAAATCTTAGTGCTCCTTTTTGTTTTCTTAGTTCTCTTATTAACAACTTCAGTCAAATCACAGATTCACAAATCCTCTTCCTCCCCCTCTCACCGATGACGTGTATAAAGGACAGTATCACTCTGATGGGTAATCTCAGTTTCCAACTTGATGAGATCTAGAATCAGCTGAGAAAAGGACCTCTGGGCATGCATGTTGAGATTATCTTGATTATACTGAAGCGTGAAGAGTATCCACTGTGAGAGGCACCATTCCCTGGAAGGAGAGCCTTAAATTTATAAAAAGAAAGTCAGCTAAGCCCAAGCTTTCGTCTCTGTAGATACTGACTGAAGATACAATGTAACTTTCTGCCTCATGACTTCCCTACCAGGAGGGACTATACCCTAAACTATGAACCATAATAAACCCTTTCTTTCTTATGTATTTCTGTATTATTTATCTTTTGGTTGCTATGATAAAATTTCATAACCAAGGCAACTTATAGAAAGAAGTTGGACTTACCGTTACAGAGGGTTGAGTCCATCATGGTCAGGAAGACCTGGCAGGATGTAGTTGGAATAGAAAACTGAGCATTAACATCTTCAAGCAGGCACAGGAAGCAGAGTGAGAAACAGGAAGTGGGACATGGATATGAACTCTTAAAGCTCACCACACATGACATGCTTCCTCCAGCAAGACTTCATCTCCTAAAGAGTCCATGACCTTCCCAAAACAGTGTCACCAACAGGAGCCAAGTATTCAAATACTTGGAGGCTATGGAGGACATTCTCATTTAAACCACCACATTTACTCCCTGACCCCCATGGGCTCATGACTATATCGTAACGTAAAATGCATTTAGGCCAACTTCAAAATTCCTATAGTCTTTAATGGTCTCAACACTATTCTAAAGTCCATAGTCTAAATTTTCTTCTGAGACTCAAGGCAACCACTTACCTCTAAGCCCCTGTAAATCAAAACACAAGTTTCATGTTTCCAATGTTTCATGACTCAGAATATAACTTCCTATTCCAAAAGGGAGGAATGGGGGCATAGCAAGGAAATACCAGACCAAAGCAAGAGTGAATATGAGGAGGGCAGACATCAGATTCTGTAGCTTCATGTCTGATATCTGAGACTTCAGTGTCAAACAGCTTAGATGGCTCAGCCCCTCCAGCTTTGCTACCTGCAGCGTACATCCTCCTTTAGGCTGATACTATTCCTTGTATACAGCTGTCCTTGGCTGGTGTCTCACAGCTCTGACATCTCCAGCATCTGGGTGTCTCCATGGCCAACCAGGTTTGACGTTCACAACTTCACAAAATGGCCTGTCAGAGCTTCTTGAACTGCTGAAAACTTCATTATACAGAGAGCCTCCTGACCCGCACTCCGCTGGCTCACAGCCCTTTGAAACCACAGAGGAAGAACCAGTGTCCCCCTCACCCTTGCATTTTTCATGCCTCTAAAGCCAGCACCATGTGAACGGCAATGCCATGCTCCTTTTCCAACTTGGGATGCACCATGCTCCACTTGGATCACATTTGCAGCTGCTTCTGTATGTTGTGATTTTTGTAGGAACAGAAAACTCCTTAGCCTTTCCCTTTCACTAGTTGCAAGCTTAGCTGCGTGGGGTTTTGCCTGATGATAGTTTCCAAAGATGCTAGTGCAAATCCCGTGGCCCCTTCTTAAAGACTCTAATCTCCTTAAGACTGGGAGCATCTGTTTCAAGAATGGCCTCCTCTGCTTGGCTCCAACATTATTAAGCTCCTTTTCACTATAAATTATATATTTTGTATTTCTTTGTGCCCCACTTGCTTTTTCACATTGTAGATCTGCATAATATTCACCATTAACAATCATTTCATGAATTCAACATTAAGCTGTCTTGAAATTTCCTCCACCAAAGAAAGTAGTCCATTACATTTTATTTTATTCTTAAGCAAGCTCTCAGGCTGTGGACAAAAGGCAGCCATATGCTTTGCCAACATTTCCCTGTTGCTGGTTAAGTCCTTGCTCCCCTCTGGAGCTGTACTGCTCTCAGCACAACTTTCTTCCAGGCTCCTACTGGAACAGCCCATGAAGCTATGTTCACAGCATTCAACTGCTTTTATAGTCCATATGTCCAAAGTCTTCTGCATTCCTCCAAAAACCAACATAGTCAGGTTCTTCACTGAAGCACCCCAATCCTGGCACCAGCCTCTTAGTTAACTTTTCTGTTCCTGTGATAAATTACCATGACCAAGACAACTTAAAGAAGAGCTTGCTGGACTCACAGATGTAGAGGGATGAGTCATGGCAGGAGGCAGGTGGAGCAGAAAAACGGAGCAGTTTCCATTTTAAGCAGACACAGGAAGCAGAGAGTTAGAAGCTGCAAAAGGGTCAAGGCTATAAATTCTCAAAGCCTGTCCCTAGTGATGTGCTTCTTCTAGCAAGGCTGCACCTGCTAAGGATTCCATGACCTTCCCAAAGAATGCCACCAGCAGGGGCCATTTGTTCAAATATTTGGAGCCTATGGGGCATCCTCATCTAAACCACTACATTTGCTTTTGTCAGGGGACGTTATCACAGTAATGGAAAAGTGAATATGAAACAACTCATTAAAAACAAGCATTTAGGAGAATGATAAAACTATATGTTTCTTTCCCCAAAATTATGTTTCATCCTGCGTACCTTAGCAAAGGATCATCAGTGTGTGTATCTTCTTAGAAAGCAGTACTGTTCAGTACATTGGATGTTCCTTTACGTGACTCAAAGAAGACATCAGCAGAGATAGAACTTGAGATGTTGTTTACTTGTGACAATTAGAATGTGGAGCACAAGAACGTTTATGTGTCACCATAATCAACGTCTTCTGCTAAAAGCATGCAATTTCAAAGAATGTCACTAATTCACTGAACACTACAATTCTCCTATTCAATTTAAAGGCACTGCAAAGTTTTTGATGCACAGGATGATACCCAATTGAAAGGACAGAAACCTGGAAATTGACACTAAAGCATTTTGTGGAAATTTAAGAAAGAAATCTCAGTCTCTGGCCGGAGAAATATTTGCTTTCAAAAATATAACATTAAAATTCACATATCTCAAGATACAAAACCATTTGTGCACATAGAAGCTAATTAACCGGAAGAGGCAAATGAACCTATGAAAATTGATGTTATTTCAACAGTGTACTACAAACCCAGGGCAATTCCATTAGAAAAATTGTAAACCCTCCAAAAAATATCCATACAATGATACAAGTAATGTTAGGATGAAGAATAGTTACTTCTGGAATTATATAACAATATGTTCTAGTTTTGCGTGTAAACATGAAGTAACATACTACAGTTGATGCTTGTTTAAGCTTTGCCTGCAAATATGCACAATGCCAACTGGATTCAATTTATTCTGTCTTAATTTGAATTAACTTGACGGGTCTTTTGACACATGCTGAACAGACTAATTGTTGCTTATTTGGGTGCTTTGAATCAGTGAACATGGCAATCAGAATCCAGGCAGATGTTCATAGTTTCTTTGATTGCACAGAGCCTCAGGTTGGAAAGTAAGAGAGAATCATTCTGCTGATTTACTTTGGTTACTGCCTGTCTCAGTACAGACTGCATTACATATATGACTGTTAAAATAAGCAGATGCTGCTGAAGAGTTAGGAAGAGCATAGACGAATGCTAATTATAATTCTACTTTTAATGCCTTTGACTTGTTCAGTTTCTATTTGCAGGTTGTGGTAGTAATAAAATTGTAGCAGCCAAATTTCTTCCTGTTCCCTTATTTTTATATTATTCCTACCATTACTATAAGTTTATTATAATAAGTTTCAAGGATAAATCTTGCTAGAAAGTAATAAACAGTGCACCTTTCAGGATGGCAATATAGCACGGGTGGTAGAGAACTTACCTAGCACGCACATGGCTTTAATCTCCAGCAATGCATAAACCAAACATGGGGGCGTATACCTAGAATTCAAACCCTTAGGAGGTGGAGGCAAGAGGATCAGGAGTTTAAGGCCAGCCTTGGCTAAATGAGTTTAGCACCAGGGCTATATGAGAACCTGTGTAAAACAAACCAAAACCAAGTCTATCTTTTATAGTTATTGCTCACTTTGTTCAGTCTTATATTATGCACTATACACAGCACAATCATTTAAGGAATCAGGGCATTATACACTCTATTGAATCTATAATGGACTTATTGGTCCAATCACTCCTGTGAGGAAATAGAACAGATACGTAGGAATTGGCTTGACTTATCCTATTTGACCATTCATCTATGAAGAGGAAGAAGGAGGATATGAGAAATTATGTGCCTCATTGTATTAATTCCAGTGAATATTTGCATTTCTTGAACTACCATACTTTTAAAACTGTTTGTTCTTATATTACCGTTTATTTTTATGGTTTTATTTTTGAAACATTCCTGCTATCTTTAG
>NW_008357164.1:1450195-1451266 GCF_000622305.1 Nannospalax galili
TTATGTTGTTTAATTCTAATATTAGTTTTTTAATGGCCATTTATGTAGCTCTTTATTATTATTTTTTGTTTTTTCTAAGAAAATTTTATTGCTGTATATGGAGAATTAAGCTTTAGCATTGGATTTTAACTTTAACAGTTAATTTTGTAATACTTACAGCATCTTTGTTTAAATTTTCCCTTTTACAGGCTTTTATTCTTTTACAAACTGAAAAACTTTAGACATGTGGTTTTGTCCTTATCTCTCTATTTCTAATTTGGAGCAATATTTTAATATAGATAGACAGATAGATAGATAGACAGATAGACAGATAGATAGATAATTTATTTAATAAGCACAAAATTAGAAGAAGCAATTCATTAAAACAGCATTGACATATTAAATAACAATTTCCAGAGCTCAGATGCATCTCTTTCAAAATTGGCTGTATATTTTTAGGTTTACAGTTGAATTAAAACAGTTATACAATATTGTACTCAGTATAAACCCTATAAGACATAAAATTAAATGAGGTTTTAACCTTTAAAAAAGATCTCAATCTCCATTTCATTATTAAAATACACAGTTTCATGAAGAAAAATTCATTTTTAATGCAACTAACACTAAGATGTTTGCACATGCATGTCTGATCTCTATATAGTTTATTTTTACTAGTCACAGTCAGTTACATTCTGAGCTCTTTGGCATGTGAGTATGGATATAAAGTCATCAGGTAGATTTCAATGGTAGTGTTTTTCACATCTCCTAATTATTAAGGAGCAAATTTTTATGCTTTGGAGAATTATTATTTTTTTATTTAATAACCACATGATTAGTATAAGCATTTCATTACAGCTTTAACATACTCAGTATCACACTCCAGAGCAAGGATACATCTCTTTCAAAAGGGGCTCTCAATTTTTAGATTCACAGTTGAATTAATACAGTTATACAATGTTGAACTCAGTATAAACCCTGTAAGATATAAAATTGAATGAGTTTTTACCCTTTAAAGAAGATCTCCACTTCATTTTAAGATATGCTGTTCCCTACATTTTTTTTTCAATAAAATGTATTTTTTTAAATTAGAAG
>NW_008357164.1:1451467-1479664 GCF_000622305.1 Nannospalax galili
GTATAAACCCTAAGATATAAAATTGAATGAGTAGTTTTTACATCTTTCTGTCTTACCTAATTTTGCTTTTTTCCATGAAATTATTATAAATATCAACCAACCTCATTTCTTTATGTCCTGAAACCAAATTGTTAGTTTTCAGCAACAGAGTCTTATTGTCTCTACCATCAAGCCACAGTAATAAAAAAATAAAAAAACAGGGTAGCAGCACAAAGACATACACTCAGATGAATGGACTAGAACAGAGGTCCCTAATAGAAGCCTCCTGATTTTTTGCAAAGAAACCCAAATAGACACCACACTGAAGATAGCCTCTTTAACAAGTGTTGCTGGGTAAACTGTATATCCATATTTAGAATAATGAAATTGAATGCTTATCTCTCATCCTGCACAAAAATCAACTCCAAATGGATCAAGGAATTCAACATAAAACCTGAAATTCTGAAGCTACAAGAGAAAATCAAAGGGAATACAATGTAGCTTTCTATATAGGACTCCTGTCAGTCGGGAATCAAGACCAACAATTGACAAATGGGACTCCAATCTTGTCCTTTCAGGACAAGCTAATTATTGGCCTGGAACGATATAGTTTAATGGATTAAAAAACAATAAAATTGCATAGATGCTTTTCTCCAACAAACTCCTCTTCTGATGAAGGGGCTGGAGAGATTGCTGAGCTTTCAAGATCAATTCCTTTCTTGTGAAGACCTGGATTTGGTTTCCAGGATCCCCGTGGTGGCTCATACCCATCCATAACTCCAGTTCAAGGACTCCAATAGCCTCTTCTGGCCTCCACTGTCATTGCATGCGTATTGTACACTTACATACATGCAGACAAAACACTCATACACAATAAAAAAAGACTAAATAAACCCTTTTGTTTTAAAAGCCTCCCTAGATGAAAACAACCTGTCTTGTGATTTTGATTTTCCAATTGAAAATATTTTATTATCGTACATTAATTGTAAAAATCAGTAAAGTTCATTACTGAGTTTCCTTACATATAGACAATGATTCTTTTCATACTTATGTCCCCTACTATTTATCCCCACAGTTCTCCTGCAGGTGCCCTTTCTTTTCTCCAATAGTTACCTTCTACTTCTTCCACATCGTTACTGTTTTTGTTGTTTGCTTTCATTTTGCTTTCTAATTTGGTTCTATATGCTAAAGAAAACATACAGCACTTTCCTGAATTTGATTTATTTTCCTTAACATGATGATCTAGAGTTAAACCAATTTCCTCTAGATGATAATATTTCATTCTCCTAATGGTTGAATAATAGTCCATTGTAGATATAGATATAGATAGATAACATACATACAATGTATACATACATATGAAGAAATCACCTTTGCTTTATCGATTCAGTCACTGATGGGCACCAAGGCTAATTCTACAGCTTGGCTATTGTGAATAATGCTGCAAAGAACATGGATGTGCCAGTACCTCTGTCATGTGTTTAGATTTTAGGGGGTTTATTTGCAGGTATGTTATAGCTGTGGCTTATGGTAGTTCTGTTTTTAGCTTTTTAAAAACTTTTTAATTACATTTATTTATTTATTTGTGTGTGTGTGTGTGTGTGTATTGGTACACACATACCATAGTGTTTATGTGGAGATTAGAAGACAACTTATGGTCTTATACTAGTTAGCATGAACTGTCAACTTGATAGTCTGCAATCATCTAAAAAAAAATGCAGTTGAGTAGTGGGAACCTCTGAGAGAATTGTCTTGTGTGTTAATTGATGTGTGGGACCCCAGCCCATTGTGATAATAACTTTCCCTGGGTATGTGGTCCTGGGTTGTATAAAGTGGGCATGGATTTGATCAAAACACCTTATATGCATGTATGAAATTCTCAGTAAAGTTTTCTTAAAAGTTAAAAAAAGAAAGCTAGTTAATCATAAGCCTGTGAGCAAGCCAGCAAGCCATATTCCTCCATGGGTTCTGATTTAGGTGCCCGCATTAAATCACCATCCTGACTTCCCTCAGTAATAGACAGTGACCTGCAAGTATAAGCCAAGCACATCCTTTCCTCTCCCAAGTTGCTTTTGGTCTGGTATTTTTGCAGCAACAGAAAGCAAATTATAGCCAGGAGTCAGTTCTCTCTGTCTACCATGTGGGATCCAGGGCTCAGACTCAGGTCATCATGTTTGGTGGCCTGTGCCTTTACCCACTGAGTCATTTTATGGGCCCAGTTTTCAGATTCTTGAGGAAACTCCATACTGCACTGCAGTATATGGAGTCCTCTTTCCAAGTATCCTTGCTAAACCAGCATTTGCTGTTAATTTTTTCTTAATTATAGTCATGTTGATTGGAATAGATGAAATCTTACTGAGTTTCTTAACTGCATTTTCATTATGCCTAAGAATGCTGAAACTTTCCAACGTTACTGGCTTTATGTGCTTCATTTTACTGAGAATGCTCCATTTTCCCAGTCACTAATTAAATTATTCCTCATTTAAGGTTTAGAGTTTTTATTTACTCTAAATTTGTTGTTATTTATTTATTTGTATTTGTATGAGTGTTTTTTGCATGCATGTAAGTGCATCCATTTGTGCAATGCCTGTGGCAGCCAGAAGAAGGCACTGGATTCTTTGGAACCGGACTTATGAACAGTTGTTAGCTGCTGTGTGAATGCTGTGAATCAAGCCCTGGTTCCTTGGAAGAGCAGCCAGTACTCTTACCCTCTAGGTCATCTCTCCAGCCTTGAGTCCCCCATATATTCATGATGTTAGCTCTGTCAGATTATATGTGGCAAAGATTTTCTTCTCTTCGGGAGAAAGTCTCTTCACTCTGCTAATCATTTTGTTATACAGAAGTTCATTAATTTCATTTGTTAATTCTTACTGTTAGTTCCAGAATATCTTTACTTGTGAATAAATTCTGAAGTATATTCCCATAATAGTTTCAAGTTTCAGGTTTTACACTAAAACTTTCCACCTCTTTTGAGTTGATTGTTGGCAGCATGAGAGGTAAGAATATAATTTAATTTTTATGCATGTGTACATCCATTTTTTAACAGCACTGTTTTTTAAAGGAGGAGCATGATGGGAAAGAAATCTAGTAAAAAAAAAATCCCATTCACAATATCTTCAAAAACAGGAATAAACCTAGTTAACGAAGTAAAAGTTGTCTACATGAAAACTGAAACACGAAAGAAAAAAATCGAAGAAGACACTGGAAGATGGAAAGACCTTCCATGCTCATGGATTGGCTAAATTCAAATGATCAAAATGGCTGTTAGTTAAGACAATCTGCAGAGTCAATGTGATTCCCTTCAAAATTGCAATGACATTCTTCCCAGAAATAAACAACAATTCTAAAATTCATATAGGACCACAAAAGACCCTGATTATACAAAGCAATCCTGAACCAAGGCAACAGCACTGAAGGTGTCACCATGCTGCATTTCAAATTATACTGTAGATCCATAGCAACATATTCATCATGGCACTGGAACAAAGACAGGCAACCAAAGCAATGGAATGGAAAGAAAGACCCATCAATAAACACATTACCTATTGCCAAATGATTTTTCGGCAGAGGTTACAAAAATTTGGACTGGATAGAGTATAGCATCTTCAAGAAACAGGGAAAGAGTTCACAAAATTTAGATAGTGGCCCATCAGTCAGTGGGTGAGGTGGTATGGTGTGTGTGTGTGTGTGTGTGTGTGTGTGTGTGTACATGTGTGTGTGTGCCAATGCATTTGCATATGTTCTCTTTAAATTAAAAAATGGATTGATATCACCGTACTACAGCTTCTCGTGCCATCAGTATTCTCATGACCAAAAGGACTCACTTCAAATAACAAATAAAGCTGCCATGATATGAGAAAAAATGTGACATTTCAATCCCTCTAACAGCTCTTCTTTTTGCCTCTGACCCTGGAGCCCTGTATATGTATTTTGCAGTGGATTCTATAAATTATATATTTATCTAGCATTTTAAAAATATAAAATTGGGGGCTGGAGAGATGGTTGTTCTTGCAGAAAACCCAGGTTCAAATCCCAGCACCCGCATGGCAGCTAACAACTGTCTGTAACTCCAGTTCTAGGGGATCCAATGCCCTCTTCTGTCCTCTGCAGGGCACACTTACATACAAGCAAGCAATAAACACATTCGCATAAAATAAAAATAAACATATATATTATATATGTATGTAAAATAGTGGGTTTCCTTTTATGTATTTTGTAAGGAATTTTAATTCTTTGATCATCTCTTTTTAATTGTTTGACACATTGGTTATCATTGTTAATGTGCAGTTATATTTTTAAATATATAGGGTTACAGTAATATCTCCTTTCTCTTAGTTGACAGTTTGGATTAGTCCCATTATTTTTTAAAGTATATTTTGCTATTCCTTTTAAAATACCATATCCTTTCAAAGTAAAAATATGGTGGTTTCAAATCATTTATTTTTTTCTGAGAAAAAACGTAGCTACTACTTTAAAAATATTCCTTGGGTTATTTGCTCGTGTTCATGAATGCTACTCATTGAAATGCTTCCAGGGAAAAAAAGAAACAAAATGATTTTAGACCCATTCTATTATTCCCTTACACCATTACTACAGACTTTTGTTTGTTAACTAAAATAAATGTCTCTGTATATTTTCATTGGATTTTGACAGATCTTTTAGTCTTACACTAAAGACTTACACTGTCTTTCAGTCAATATTTTCTTCCCAATTATTTGGAATATGGTTAAATCCCAATAACCAATCTCTTAGTATCTGATTCTGTATCTTACTTCTGACTCTTAATTCGTTTGTAGCCTACCTTAAAACTGTGGGAGTAAAGATCTTTTCTCCTATGTTAAAAGAAGCCTGATGTCGGGGCTGGAGAGATGGCTCAGTGGTTAAGAATACTGGCTGTTTTTGCAGAAAACCTGGGTTTGACTCCCAGCACCCACCTGGCAGCTGTCTGCAACTCCAGTCCCACAGGATCCACCAGCCTCTTCTTACCTCCGCGGGAATTGTATGACACGGGTGCACTTACCTACATGCAGTCAGTGCACACAGACACATAAAGTAAAAATAATAAATAAGAGTTTTTTTTTTATTTTTTTTTTTTTTTTTTTTTTAAAGCCTGATGTCTTATTGCTCAGTACCTCTGACTTGAAGGCGCAAAAACTACCTCTTAAGATCATCTGGCCTTGGGTCAAAAACCTTTAATCCAAAAAAGTAGTATACGTGTGTGTGTATGTGTGTGTGTGTGTGTGTGTGTGTGTGTGTGTGTTAAAAGACAACCTTGGGTGTCTCAGGCACTGGAAGAAGCTGAAAAACATTGCATTAAATTAATAGACTTAAGGGGACTTAAGTGCTACCTCTTCTGGTCTGCTTTCTATTCCTGTGATAAAACACTGTAACCAAAACCAACTTGGGAAGAATAGGGTTCATTTGGCTTACATGGCCCAACCACAGTTCCTTATTGAGAGAAGCCGGGGCAGGAACTCAGGACAGGAACCTGGAGTCAGGAACTGAAGCGTGGAGTACGGCATGACGCTGCTTATGGGTTTGTTTCCCTGGTTTTACTCAGCATTTTTTCCTCTCCTTTTTTGAAAGAGGGTCTCCCTGTAACTCCAGCTGGGCTGGAACATACTCAACCTTTTTTATACAACCCAAGGCCACTTGCACAGTGGACTGGGTCCTCCCATATCACTCAACAATCAAGAAAATGATTCACAGGCCATTTTGATTGAGGAAATTCGGAGAGTGACATTCCAAGTTCTCATTCAGACCTGACAAGTTGCAAACTGGATCTATCTAACACACTACCCAAAATAATCATTTAAGGGAATATACTCTTAATCCTGCATGTAATGTTCAGAGAATGGTGTAATAAATGCATCAAGAAAACACGCATTGGTACACGTAGGATCTAGGAAATATACATTGTTTGTTCCCAAACATTTGCTGAGTAGAAAGAAACAGAACTTGGCAGTCATGGGCATTGCCAACAACTCACTTGATTTTTATCGCCATCTTTATTTTCCATAATAAAGTCTTATCCATTTCATTTTCTTTCTTAATTTTCTAAACCAAGAATCTATTTATAAGAAAGACTTATGTACTTGTGATGAGGAAAAGAGAATATACGTAATGTACCCACCTTCTATGGGGCTGTGGTTTTCCCCCTGTCCTCATGCAGCTAATGTTACTGTCACTGGATCTTGTCACATACTCCAGAAAAAAGTTAGAAAATGGAAAAAGGAATCTTTTCTTAACTTCCATTTTTCTAAACTTCCATTTTAAATGACTTTTTTCTTTCTGTGATTTAGAGTTCCTTTGACACTATGTTGATAACACAACTTTGTAATTTTCTATTTCAAATTTGAATTGTATTTCCTTCAGTGTTTTATGACTATTAATTTAAAAATGTTATCTGAACATTTTTATTTGTAATTTTGAAGAAAATCAAGTATACCAGTAAAATCAATAGTCCAATGTTGTCTTAAATGATTTTCATTTGAAGTTTATATTTGAAGATAATTTTTCTCATATTTCACCACTTTTACTTATTTAATTATATTTTTAAGGATTTATTTTAATTTTATGTGAATGAACATTTGTCTGCATGTATTTATGTACACTGTTTACATGCCTGGTGCCCATGGAAGCCAGAATAGGGCATCAGATACCCTGGAACTGCAGTTATAGGAAGTTCCTATGTGGTTCCTATGAACAGAATCCAGGTCTTCTACTGAGCCAACTTTCTACTTTTAAATGGAAGCATACGTCATCACTTCATTTTGTTTATAATTATTATCATTTTCCTTTAGAAGCCAACATCTGATTAGTTTATGTTAGAACACTTGACACTTAGAAGAAAATATGTATGATAGCATTCAAAATACAACCTGAAAATGTGAACACACCTACACAAATAAATAATTTTTGAGATAAATAATGTATTTAAAAATGCATAAAAATTATTGGTTTATTACAAAAATGCTCATGAAGAAAATAATTCTGTAGCTAGCTCTCACAATAAGAAGTAGATCTCTGAGAGCCTCCTTTTTTGTATTATCTGTAGCCAATGTCCCTACTTACTTCCCCAGAAGCAACTATTCATTGATTGGATAATAACCTTTTCGCTTTTAATTATTATCTTTATAATATTTTATTTAAGTTTTTATAGTGTATGAGTGCCTGCCATGGTGTGTATGTGTGTGTGTTGGAGGGTAGGTAGTCGAAGTCAATGTTAACTTGTATGGAATCTGTTTGCTCCTTCCACCATGTGGATCCTGGGGATCAAGCTCTGCTCATCAGGCCTGGCAGCAGCTGCCTTTACACACTGTGCCAAATTGATGGCCCAGCTTTTAATTAGTGTTTTGTCATTCAGCTGTCCTTTTTGTCCCCTAAAGGTTAGAGTATCTCCTCACCCCCTTTGTCTTAGATTATTAACTCTTTACCATTTTCTTCTGTAACCAAAGTATTTTAAACTACAAATTTTCCTCCAAATAACTTCCTGGAACGAGCTGTACTTTGTAGTAAGGCATAATCAATTTTAAACATCATTAGATTTCATTTGTTGATGTATTTTAGGAATAATGTGTTGGTTTTCTTGATAATTTTAGATCTATAATATGAATTCCTTGTAAGTTCCTTGTGAGTTCCTTCAAACTGAAGCTTAAATCATTTTAACAAATATTAGGAACAAGATCATGCTAAAAAATTTTTAGAATTAAAATGAAATAAATGATTTTCTTGATAAATATTTCCTGCCAAACTCACTTAAGAAATATTAAAAATCTCAATAGTATTATTTTAAAGAAATAAAAATGAAGTTAAATTACTTTTAAAAAAGAATTTCATCACCTAAGCCTCAAAAGTAGACACCTGAAACTTTATAGGCTGCCATGCCCTATGCATGCTGAATTTTTCATATACACACACACACACACACACCCCTATGATTAAGTTTAAATTATAAATTAGGTACAGTATACAATTAATAATTTCTCTAAAAATCTTACTGTTAGTACCCATATTTTCTTTGTGAAGATAAGCAATGATACAACCCCTATAGGAAAAAAAATTAAATTGAGTTGAAAAAAGGCAAACATTGTGATATGGTTTTAAGCTACTGTGAAAAGATGCTTTGACAAGCAGTAAATTTTGTAGCTGTCAATCTAAGAACAAAGATGGTTGCCAAGTGACTCATAGGCCATTAGCATGTGTAGCATGTATGCACAGGAGAAAAGATGATAGGGGTCCCAGACAGGATGGACAGAGGAAGCACAACAGCCCCCACTCTGCAAAACAGCAAACACCTAGGCTAATGCAATATAAACATCCCAACTTTTTGTACAAGGTCTTTCATCCACATATGAGAAAGAACATGTAGTCTTTGTGTTCCTGTGCCTGGGCTACCTCACTCAAAATTAATTTTCCAGATTCCTGCATTAACTTCAAATTTCATAATTTTTTTCTTTACAGCTGAATGAAATTCCATTGTGTACATGTACCAAATTTCAATAATCTTTGCATGTCTTCATTCATCAGCTGATGGTCATCTAGATTGATTCTATTTACTTTGGATTGTGAACAGAGCAACAATGAACATGGATGTGTAAGTATCTCTGTAGTAGCGTATAAAGTCCTTGGGTATATATGTTCAGGAGTGGAATATCTGGATCATGTAGTAGTTCAATTTTTAGACTTTTCAGGAATTTCTATACTGATATACATAGTGGCTACACTAGCTTGCATTTAAAACAACAGTGAATAAGAGCTCCTCTTTCCCCACATTTTTACCAGCATCTGTTTTCATTTCATTTCTTAATGACAGACATACTGAATGAGGTGAGATGGTATATCAAAGCTTAACATCTCCAATTTTGGGAGTTCCAATTAGAGTTTCTATAGTAGGCAGAGATCTACTGGGGGATGCCTTAATGGAAAGTGGATAGGAGAGCAGAAATAATATGAAATTGCACAGTGGGAATTTGAGGGGAGGAACTCTTTTAGTAGGGAAAGGTTCTAGATATAAGGAGGAGGAGGGTGGAAATAGCCAACTAAAGTGAAGGGTACATGGAAAAACCATACAGAAAATATATAACCATACTTTTTTTAAAAAGTTGGAAGGGAGATCAAATTTTTAAAAAATGGAATGGAGATAAATTTTTTGGATGGAAAAGCTCCTATTAGAAGCTATGTGTTATCAAACCAAAACCTCAGTACCAGATGTAGGAATCCTTATAAGTTGTTGCTCAGGGAGGCTCTAAAGGCACCTTATTCAATACAGGATTTAGCCATCCCTCGATTGCCACCAGAACTAATTGGCAAGATCTATTGCTGAAGAAATTGCACTGCAAGGTAGCTTTTATAGTGCCAGGGGTTGCATACTTTGAGTGCATGAACAACCCAGAAGTCCTATGCATCACTTACTGTCCATCAATCTGAGAAACTGGTAAAAAGGAAAAGGAGAAAGAAAACCACATCCCCATAGGTCCAGGAGTGTGTGTAGTCTTTCTTCTCAACATCAATATCAGAAAATCTGGGGAGCCTCACCTGGGATGCCACATGGTACCAGGGAAGTTGGAGTTCTCTCACGGGTTCTTAGTCTCATTTATAAAATAATTTAAGAAAAGACTCCAAAGGACACTTGATGACAATTTTATTTTAGAGTTTGAAAAAAAAAAAAAAGAAGCAAAAGAAAAAGAACCACAGGCAGTCAAGCTGTAAATCGCGACACCTGCAGAGGGAAGAGAGATGGAGAAGATGAAGAGAGAAAGCCTTTCCGTTTTGAGTTATTCATAGAGAATTAGCAAACTGGCAGTCACAGGACATATAACCTTCCTTTATGGTGTGGAAGGGGAGAGGGACAGAGCTTCAGGGACCGAAGTGAAGAACTTCAAAATTTCAGGAAAAGTGTACTTAAGAGATAAAATGAAGAGAAGGAAAAGTTAGACTTTTCTGAGTAGCTCAGAAAAGTATAAAGGCTTAGCACATCTAGCGTGGCTTCTGTTGCATTAGAGATGGGCTGGGGGAAGGAACAGTATATCTCATTAAAGGGATAAATATTCCACTCATGTCTTTAATTTATCATTAGGTGAATCTTCATTCATAAGGGGTGGTCCCTGAGGCAAGAGATTGATTGCATAACTGAATTAACTCTTATGTGCTGGGTAGCTTGGACTGTTAAGTCTCCATCCAAGCAAGATTCCATTCTCTTGACCGGACCAAAATAGCTTTCTCCTAACTGACCTTCAATTTTATTGTAACAATGCTAGCTACAAAATACTTAAGGAATAAATGTGTAATACATATCCTTGAACCTTTAGCTTATTAGTACAAGGAAAATTCTTAGGCCTCTATACCTTTTGACAGCTAGTTTTTCATAATTATTAATTTGTAATTGTAACAGATCTCGGCTACTTCTAGTCTATTTGTATACACAGTAATTCCAAGCTATTCCAAGTATGCCAAATGAACATATGAAATCTTATTACGTATTTAAGCATGTGAATGCCACTTAAACAATTTTTATTATGTTTTATTTATTATTTTTATTTTATGTGTATAAGTGTATTGCCTGCATGTATGTGAGTGCACCCGTGTTGTGCAATGCCCCGGAGGTCAGAAGAGGGCATCAGATTCACCTGGAACTGGAGTTAAGGATGGTTCTTAGCCGCCATGTAGGTGCTGGGAATTGAACCCGGGTCCTTGGCTAGAGCAGTCAGTGCTCTTAACCACTGAGCCATCTCTCCAGCCTCTTAAATAATTTTTATAGCTAGAAAAATATCCGCTGTTTTAAAAAATCAACGAAATTAAAACACCAATATCCTTCCAATGAGAGGAATTTCCATTTGTGATCATGACACAATTAGAGAATGATATGAAGGAATTTCTTCCCACGCACTCGTAAGATTGTAGGTGCCATTAACAGTTGTTCACCTTATTTGCACCATTTTCATTACATTGCAAATATGAGATAAAGCAATTATCACCTCAATAGGCGATGCTGCATTCCTTTAAGTCAAGGACAATTTCTTTGTTCCATTGAACCCTCCATGATCACCCTTGCTTTAAGTGCTGAGAGAAAGTTAATGTTAAAAACTTAATTCTGTGTTCTATCCCTCCAAAGTTCCTATGTTGGATCTCTAATTGCAAGGAATTTAAAATGTGAATGAATTTGAAGATAGGACCTTTGAAGGGGTGATTAAGGTAAGGCGTGGTCATTAGAGTGGGCCTGGCTTTGTTCAGACTGTCTTCCTGTAAAAGAGGAAATTGGGTAAATAGAGGATTTGAATAGATAGAATCATTAGACATCCACAAGTAATGAGTAAAGACCTCAGCAAAAATGAAAACAGTCAAAACCTTCATGTCACAGTTAAAGCAATAAGAACTTATTAATAAGACAAGTAATTTCATTCATAAAATGAAAACAGCCAAAATCTTCATGTCACACTTAAAGCAATAAGAACTGATTAATAAGACAAGTAATTTCAGTTGTTTAAGTCATTCGTGTTTGTACTGGCTTGCCTAGCAAATTACATGTAGGAAGTAGTAGGCTGGAAATGTAAGGAAATGGGAGCAATAATGAATGCTGTCTTACAGGCCCAGCAGCTCTTTGCCATGTAAGAACATTTGAGACAGAGAAAACACATTTTACTTATATAAGCTACAAATATTCGTCTAGCCTATTTGAAAACTAGAGTGTGAGGATGCACTCAAATGGAAAACAGCATATACTGTCAACTCTCATGCAGTTCACAACCTGTGGAGAATGACATTTACAATAAGTCATCACAAAAATAGTTCCTCTGAGACAAAACAGTGTATGTAATACTATTAATGTGTTCAAAATATGTGTATGAAACAGGTAATCAATGCCTTATGCTGAGCCAATTCAAGTTTTTAAAACTCTAATTCATCTATGCTATGGATTTATTTATAAATTTCAAAAAATAGTGGATTTGCAATTGCTTTTTAAATCCTATGATTTAAAGTATATATTTGAGTATTGGACTGTAGGCTAGTGTTAGAAATCAAATTCATAACTTTTAAGTTTGAATTGAAAGGATGATTTTGTAGCTAATTAGATAAAAGGGGCATGCCAGACAAATAATGAGATTAAGAATAAATGAGACAATAGCACATGTTATTTGCAAGAAATAAAAATGGTACAATTCACATGGTGTCTGTCTTTGATCATATATAGATGTATACAGGTCACATCACATCAGTATCTTGTTTGGCCTTTTTATTGGTGGCAAAAAGATTATTTGACATATTGTAACAGCTTTGTTTATAATATTCTTTTGAAATTTCCAGAGTAGATGCACTCTGAACAAAAAGGACTCTTCTCTTTATTTATGAAGGAGTTACACTAATTCAAGTTAGAAGGGGACCCTAAATGGTTAAGTTACATGTCTGTGAAGTTTAAAACTTGTGACAAAGGAACAGAAGGAAAATCTGCTCATTGCAAGGAAATCCTCATTTAAGCTTCAGAAAGGCACAAGGACTTAAAACCGTGAACGTTCAGCTGCTCTTTGTTAGCCATTCAGGAAATGTGTATCAGGAAATGGCAGTCTGTAGCTGAATTATTTCTACACATTCTGAATGCTCAATTACAGCACCACTGCAGACATCTTAAACTCTTCACTCATTTCTTTTTATCACAATCATCAGCTGTCCCTTGGTCAGTTATGAAGTTTCTGCCATTTTTGTGTTGAATTATTTTTTAATATTTTTAAATAACTTATTATTTTATTTTACATGTATGAGTCTATTGCCTGAATGTATGTAAGTGCACCCATGTCACGCAATGCCTGCAGAGGTCCAAAGAAGACATTGGATCCCCCAGAACTAGTTATGGACAGTTGTTAGTCACCAACAACCAAAACCTGGGATTTGAACTCAGGTCCTCTGCAAGAGCAGCCACTGCTTTTAACTACTGAGTCATCTCTCAAGCCCCATGTGTTGAATTCTTATATGGACATAGTGCTCAGTGCTATCAGGAGGCAGACCATCACCTTTACTTGTATCAGCAAAGGGGTCAAAGAGTAGAGGTTCTGAGGAGTGGAAATACAACGCATTTCTTTGGTGAAACCAGTAGGAGAGAGGCAGCCATCAGAAGAGAGCCTCATGAAGCCTGTGAGTCCTGGCTGTGACTTGGTGACTTAGAAGAAAAAAAAGTATTTGTGTGCTCACTACTTGTGAGGTAATTCAGTAATACAGGTTTAATGGAGCAAATGAAGGGCATTGGAAATGGAAAGGGAAAGGCAGATCCCTTTCTGAAGGATCAAACATATGGATGGATTAGAGAGAGATGCAGGTTGACTATCTCATAAGAATGGTGGGTAGTTTGTTTTTCTTTATTCTTGAGAATTTCATAGATGTATACAATGAAATATGCTTATAACTACTGTACCTCATCCAACCCTTTCCATACACCTCTCCATATTTTCCAACTTCATGTTTAAATATTCTTAACTTTTTAAAAATTTTATTATTTTTATTTTATGTGTATGCATGTATCGCCTGCACATAGGTAAGTGCAACTGTGTCATGCAATGCCCGTGGAGGTCAGAAGATAGGCTGTCAGATCCTCTGGGACTGGAGATATGGAGAGCTGTTAGCTTCCATGTGGGTGCTGGGACTTGAACCCAGGTCTTCTGCAAGAACAACCAGTGTTCTTAACTGCTGAGCCATCTTTCCAGCACCTCATGTTTAAATTTTTATAACCCACTAAGTCTAGTTAGTACTTCCCATTGTACATGGGTGTGGGGCTATTCACCAGAGCATGGGGATCTAATAAGTGGCCACAGTCCCCAGAATAGAGTGATTGTCTCTCCCTCAGCAACTATCAACTGCCAATAGCTCCTCCGTAAGGAATGGCTTGGAGATCATCTATGTCATCTATGCCAGAATTTTGACGGGCTTGATGCCATGCAGGTCTTGTGTAAGTAACCACAGTAACTGTTAGTTCATGAGTATAACAGACACGTCTTGTCCAGAAGGCAGAATTTCACAGCTCTCCTCCTCACTCTCTGGCTCTTACACTCTTTCCACCTCCTCTTCCAGGATGTTTCCTGAATGGCAACGGTGTGGTCATATAACCGATGCTGAAGCCCATGGTGGGGAGGCTATCAGCTCTGATACATAATCAACTATTGTTATTTTTCTCAGTGCTCATGCTGTCAAGTGCCTTCTGAACAGTTATATTTAAATTCAAAGACATGACTGCTCTCAACCTTGATTGAGGAAGTTTCTTTTTGCAGTGGGTAGCAGTTAGTGGAGAGATGAATAACTGGTCAAAGTGCTGAGAATGAGAGGAGATTTTTAAGACTAAGCCAGAAATGGGTTCAGATAAGACTATGAAACACCACAAGGAATATCCTAGGAACCCTGTTTTGATTTCTTATAGGTAATAATGAAATCAGAGGGGTTATAAACTGGCTAGTGATATGATCATGTGAAATCTTGGGAGTGACTTAATTCAAATTCCAAGTAATGATCTATATGGATGGGCTACTGCTATATTCTGAACAGCAAATACAACATCTTTAATCTATGTTAATGTCAGAAAACTACAAGCCAGACATGGTGGCTTATGTCTACAATCCCAGTACTTGGGAAGCTGGGATAGAAGGATTATCATAAGCGCAAGACTAGCCTGGTGTGTATGTTTATATACAATATAAAAGTATGTAAGTATTGTTTCTTTAAACAAATTAATCAGCTAACAAAACAGAGAAAATTTGGGTTTATTACTATGGGTCTCTCCAAAATAATTTGTCAGGAAGATGAAGCAGTGTGGAAGGAACAGCCAGAGATGAAACAGAACTTGATCGGAAGGTGAAAGATGAACCAGCTGCTAGATGATGAAATGAGTGATATTTGCCAACTTTCCTTTTCTGTTCATGGTTCAGATAGAAGCATAAATGAAAAATATACTTTATATCACAGTGCATTTCAAAACCCTAGCTTATGAGGAAGCATCCATTGTATGATCAAAGGTTTTAAATGTTAACTTATTCATATTTTCAACTATTTATGCACTGTTTTTTTTCCAAGTGTCCAGTAATCACATGCTGCAAACAGAATCTGTTTCAAAACATTTGATGTGCACTGAATTCAAAAGGTGACCAGCAGGCATGTGTCCTCAATGTGGCCACAAATGAAACACAAACATTGTAATTCAGCAAGATTCAGGAAGAGTTAATAAATATAATTTATTGCCTTGATATCAAACTTTTGTAATCCCACTTTTGTATACACATTTATCAACCACAATTTGGTCAATAATTTTATGAATTTCCACCTATACTGTTAAAACAAAGCTTTCCAATTATAATTTTGTCCCTTAAGATTTTGAAGCTTGTAATTTCCTTTTCTCTTTCTTGAACTGTATCTTATCTACCTTGTAGTGACTCCAGAGTTTGTAGAACAAGATGGTATCTTCATTTCTTGAAAATGAAAGAAAAAGAAACTGCTTTTTGTTTTGTTTTGTTTTGTTTTGTTTTTTCAGGCTCTCCTTGTAGTCCCAGCTGACTTGGAACTCACTATACAGACCAGAACTGCCTTTGCCTACTGATTGCTGGGATTAAAGGTGTGTTCCACCTGATTCCGCAGTGTTTTCTCCTATTAATTAGAACATTTGCTACATCCAGTTGCTAAAATACTTAATAAATGACACCCAAATTTTGTTTGAAATTCTCCTCTACTTGCTGCTATTTAAAATCTATTTTAGGGCTGGAGACATGGCTTAGCAGTTAAGAACACTGACTGTTCTTGCAGAAGACCCAGGTTTGACTTCCAGCACCCACATGGCTGCTAACAACTGTCCGGAACTCCAGTTCCAGGGGATCCAACAGCCTCTTCTGTCCTCCACAGGCATTGCATGACATGCAGGCAATACACAAATAAATATAAAATAAAAATAATGAGTAAATTTTTTTAAAAAATCTATTTTAATTCAGGTCCATTTCTACAATACATTTTCTTCAGCATCTTGGGCCATTTTTTATTGCTTTCCCAACACACAGCTTAATGGTTTAACTACAGTAACTTCATTCAATTTCTTCAATATATTCAAAATCATCTGAAAACACAAAATGTAAAAATTTATACTGATCAAAATGATTCTATGTATGATAACTTTAAATTCATTCAGAAATCTTGTATATGACCAATATTGCATATGACCCTGTTCGATAACAACGAACTCATAGAAACATAAAAGCATAGACAAGTGCAGCATGTGTAAAAAATTCCACAAATATTTGCTACTTGGTGCAAATTTTCAAATATTTGAATTAAATATGACTAGCTAATATCTTCTGTCTAAAATCTTAGAGATAAAAGATTGTATTCACTCATAAAACACTAGCTTTCAGAAAAGAATTTCACTTACTAAAATCATTTTTCCAATTCCATTCTAAAGCACATTTATATACAATAATTTCCTGTTATGCAATCTATCTCCATTGTCTTTTACAATATTTTAACATATAAAGTTCCTCAAACATAAAATATGGTTGATTGCATTGTAAGTCTAGAAAAATTATTTTATTGGAAAACAAACAAAGTAGTCTGTCAGGACCTATTAATAAACAAGACACCTCAGAAGCTGTAAACTTAAGATTAAAAAATGAAAACATCTTCTTTAGGGACTGTAGATATAGCTTGGTGGTAAAGAACATTTGTTCATTGAGTTCTAATCCCAGTAAAGCAAGCAGGCAATCCAAGAAACAACAAGCAAATAAATGTACAATTAGGACCAGAGAGGAACAACGTGATAACCATTACCCACATTCCATTGACATAGCAGCATTCTATACTCCTGCACCTTAACAGAGTTCTATTTTTTCTAGAAAAACCATTTCACTTTATTGATTTTTTGCTGTAAAAGAAATCAGTGATTTAATTCATTTTATAATACTGTGATTGAATTTTATCAGTACAGGTACTATTTTAAATTCTCAGTAATCATGGCTAATCCTAAAAACATAACTACATACACTCATGTGTCACTAACTGAATTGATTAAATCACATCTACTTATTCCTGCAGTTTCAGTGATTCAAAAGTCGAAGCATAGCTTAGCTGGATCTTCTGCTCATGAAAGAACGTGCTAATATCAAGATGGTGAGTGGACGGTATTCTCTTTTGGAAGGATGCAGAAGAATCTACTTCCAAGATCATTAAGCTTGTTTTAAGAATCAGTTTCCTTGCAGGGGTATGACACAATGTGCTGGTGCTCAAGATCTAGATACTGTCACCCTTCTCTATAAGGTGGAGGTTTCCATAAACACTTCACAGCTTGCTTCTTAAAGCACAGAAACTCTTGCTCACTAGTAACCTAAATAGAATATTATATAATGTTATCATGGGAGACATACCTTACTACCTTTCCCATGTAAAATATCCTACACATGCAGTGATATCTTATTACCGTTCTATATTTTAACCTTTAAAAGCAAGACAAAGGTCCTACCCATAGTTAATGTGATGGTAGTTTTCAAGGCATTATAACCAATTATGGAAGTTCTATGTATTCTCACTACCATTCTTTATAAATAGTCCATCCTTTTCTCCTGAAGAGATAAGACTTACCCACTTATTTTAAAGATCAAACCTATTTATTTTTGAGATAGGCTTTTGCTGTGCAGCACAGCCTAACTTTGAACTTGCTGCCATCCTCCTGCTTCAACATCTTAAGTGCTGTGATTGCAGCAATACATCACCACACCCTGCTTTTAAAGGTGAATATTTAAAATGTATTTACTTGTAATTTTAGCAGTAAGAAGTTCATATGCCCACTTTAACTAATTTCTAAAACTTTTAAACTATTCCCAGTTGGGGATAGTTTCACAAACTGTGGGGACTAAAGCTGAAGCCCCCATGCAAGGATGTGATATAGCAACCCCATGTTAGAGGAGCTCTTGCTACAAAACCTCAACATGGTCAAGTCTCACCCCCATGCCACTTTGTCAGAGGAACTTAATGAAGTAGCAAGCTTTTGCAATGGCATTACTGATAACACGGAGGCTGCTTGCATTTATTCCCCTTGGTCTAAGGTCCTAAAGAGGTAAGAGCTTTCAGTGATTTCTTCCATCCTGAAAACATGTTTTGCTCCCCCTTTCCATGTTTTATACTCTGTAGTCCCTCACCACAATGAGAGTCTCTACTAAAAACTAAAGCAAGACTTGTGTCTTCTTCCAGAGATTTTTACTTTCTAGGGCATGTGTTCCTTACTAGTATATTTAACAATCAATTTTAGAATTCGCACAACTGAAATGCAGGAATAGCTATAGGAGTCATGACGAGGCGGGTAGGCCTCCAGTCTCTGTCACCCCAGTAAGATATAAAATCATGCTGTCTGTTAAGAGGAGAACAAGGTGAGACCTCCCTTCTCCTGCCTTTTATAGAATTCTTCATGGACCTAACAAAGATGTTGTTTTGACTACATTTGCTATGCTAGCTTCGCTTTTCTTTCTACAATCAGGAAGGCTTGGACTGCAAGAATTCGATAATAACTGTTAACACTGGTGCTCCTGAATTAGGTATAATTATCTTGGCCTGAGTTAAAAGGCTGCCTTAGATCGTTTCCTAGATTTAGTCCTTTAAAAAATATGGCAGGGGTTGGAGAGATGTCTCAGGGATTAACAATTACCACTCTTGCAAAGGAACCTGGCTTGGATCAAGCGCCCACCTAGCCAGCCACAAATATCTGTAACTCTAGTTTCCAAGGATACAACATCCTACTCTGGCCTCTGCAGGTGCCAGGAACACATGTAATGCACATACATATTCAGGATAATATTCATACACATAAAATAAAAATAAATATATCTTTTTTTTTAATTGCAGAAAAAATCAGCTGTCCTATTTACCCCAGCTTGTAAGATTTTTCTGTTTTTCAAAAAAAAAAAAAAATACATTCTGAATGTTTAATGAAAATGCTTAGCATTCCCTACTCCTTGAGGAACCTCTCTATCACACTTTTACTAGGACCTTTCTGAGTCCTCAGATCTGGGAGCTTTCTCAGACCTGCCTGGTGAGTTTCTTTTCTTACACCTTGTTGAGCTCTGCCATCTCAGTTCTCAGAGCTACTTGGGTTCATAGGATCCTTGTGCCCCAAAGCCTGTGAGTGGCTCCCAGCCTGACCTATGACCTATTCACCTAGCAACCTGCTCACCTAGCAACCACCCAGCCCATCCTGCTGTTCCAGAACAGTGAAGTGTCACCACTCAACTAGAAGTTGCACCTAGCCTTAGCTTAACTGAGACCCCTTCTCATACTCAAATGCATGTACACATCAAAATAAAGTGATCCCCAAACTGAACACCAACCACTACTCAGTTGGGCCATAATCTGACACAGCAAACAAAGATGCAAATAACTGCTCAAGAAAAATCACCTACCCATATCAGGAAACCACACCAAGGACACCAGTCCAGATGCATAGATCTCATTAAAAAAAATACACACAAGAATATAAATAATCAAATAATATATCTACTACAGAAATTAGCATCCCATCATATTTCCTGAGAATGGCAAGCTAACAGATGAACAAGGCACTGATTTCAAAATAGCATTTATAAATATATTCAGGGAACTCAACAATGATATAAATAAAAGACTGAATGAGGACTATGAAAACACAATAGTTGAATGTAATAACTAAAACAATTTAAAACATGAAATTATAATTTAATAAAGACACAGAATCTCTGAAAAAAAAGCCAAACTGAAATAAAACCTTACATAAAAAGTTCAGGACCTCAAAGAAAAATATTAGAGGCAAGAAGCAAAAAGGAAGTGGAGGAAATGGAACAGAGACTATCAAGTACTGAAGACAAGTTTGGGGAAATGACTCCCCCAATCAAAGAAAATGTCAAATCTAAAATAAGTCAGAAATGGAATATGAAGGGCCACTGCAACACTAAAGAGACAAAACCCATGAGCAATAAGCATAGAAAGAGAAGAAGCTAAGGTCAAAGACATAGAAAATGTATTTAACAAAGTCATAAAATAATTCCCAAATCTAGGGAATACAGAACAGCAAGTGGAAAGACAAGAAAAGAAAATGCTCACAACACAGAATAGTAAAACTTTAAAAGCACAGAACAAAGAAAAGTTATTGAAAGCTATGAGAAACATTACATCACACATAAAGATTGGACCTACAGAATAATAGCTCATTTTTTAATGGATACTCTGAAAACCCGAAGGGCTTGGCTCAATGTTTGAAAAGGCATGAAAGAACACAGATTCCAACCCAAATTACTATACCCAGCAAAACTATCAGTTGTAATTCAGGAAGAAAGAAAAACTGCATGATAAAAATAGATTTAAGGAATTCATGTCCATGAAACCAGCTCTACAGAGAATCCTCAATGTAGTACTTTGGTATGATGAAAAGATTTTACACACTCAAAAGCACACAAAGACAAAATTAATTAGTACAGCATAATCAACCAAACAGCAATGCAATACCAACATAATAGGAATTAGTAAGCACTGGTCAATGACAGGACTACATTTTCTTTTCAGCAGTCTCCACAAATTTAGGAAAACTGAAATATCATCCTGTATTCTATCCCTCTACAAAGGAATAAAGGAAAATATCAAAAACAATGAAAATGGGAAACAATACACTAATGCTGGAAGCTAAACAATACATTACTGAATGAAATTTAGATCAACAGAGAAATCAAGGAGGAAATTTTAAAGTTCCTAGAATTGAATGAAAATGAAATCATGACATACTAAATTCCATGGAACACAATGAAGGCAGGCAAAAGAGGGAAATTTATCACAAATTAGAAATATCTCATGTATATCATATATATGTGTCTGTCTGTGTGTGTGTGTGTGTGTGTGTGTGTGATGCACCTGAAGGCTTTGAAAAACCAAGAACAAAGCCTAAGAAGAGTAGATGAGAAGAGATAAATGAACTCCATCTCAAAATTTATGAAATAGAAATGAAAAAGCAATACAAATAATCAATGTAACAAATAGTTGTTTTTTTGAAAAGATTAACCAAATGAAAAATAGAGAGGGGACTGGAGAGATGGTTAAGTGGTTAAGAACACTTGCTGTTCTTCCAGAAGACCTGTGTTCAATTCCCAGCACTCAAATGGCATCAAGCAACAGTCCTTAACTCCAGTTACATGGGAATCAACACCCTCTTCTGGCCTCTGCAGACATTGCATGCTCATGGTGCACACACACACACACACACACACACACACACACACACACATATATGGAGGCAAAAAGTTCATACACATAGAATAAAAACAATAAATAAAATATTTTTTAAAAAATATCCCAGCACCCACATGGCAGCTAACAACTGTCCATAACTCCAGTCCCAGGGAATCAAACAGCTTCTTCTGACCTCTGCAGGCATTGCACAACATGGGTGCACTTAGCTACATGCAGGCAATACATGCATACACATAAAATAAAAATAATAAATAAAAAAAATAGAGGACATAAGTCAACAAACTCAGAGATGAAGAGGGAAACAGTATAACAGCTCTAGAGGAAATTCAGATTACCATAAGATCATACTTTAAAAATCTCTATTCCACTGAACTAGAAAAATCTATATTCCACTAAACTAGAAAATCTGAAAGAAATGAATAAATTTCTAGGTATATATGGCTCACCAAATTTAAACCAAAATGACACAAATAATTTAAACAGATACATAACAACCAATGAGATAGAGGTAGTAATTAAAGATCTCCCAACTAATAGGAGCCCAGGGGCAGATGGATACAGTGCAAAATTCTACCAAATCTACAAAGAACTAATAACAATATTATTCCTTACATTATTCCATAAAATAGAAAAGGAGTATTTACAAATTCCTTCTATGAAGCCAGTTTTTCTCTAATACCAGAACCAGACAAATACCCAGCATGAAAAGAAATTATAGGTCAGTATCTCTAATTAACATAGAGGCAAAATTCTCAATAAAATATTCACAAAGAAAATGCAAGAACACATCAAAAAGATTAGCCATGATGATGAAACTGGCTTTATCCCAGAGATGCAGGGATAGCTTAAAATATGTAAATCGATAAATGTAATCCACTCAGAAATAAATTCAAGAACAGAAATCCCATGATCATCTCATTAGATGCAGCAAAGGCCTTTGACAAACTCAAACATCCATTTATAGTAAAATTCATGAAAAGTCTAGAGATACACAGGATATAAAACAACATTATAAAGGCATTATACAGCAAGCCCAAAGCAAACATCACACTAAGAAAAACATAAAGTTTTCAATTAAAATGAGGAACAAGACAAGGATATCCACTTTCTCCATTCTTGTTCAATCGATACATTAATTCTTAGAGCATAAGACAAACGAAGGTGATAAAGGGGATAGAAATTGTGAAGAAAGAAATCAAAGTATCATCATGTATTAGTTAGGGTTTTCTAAAGAAACAGAACCAGTAGAATGAATATATACACATATATAAGAATTTATTAGATTAGCTCACAGGATAGAGTCTGAGTAGTCCAATAATGGCTACACCACACTGGAGAGGATGAGTCCACGTTAGTCACTCAGTCCACGAGGCTGGATGTCTCAGGAGTCCCAATCTGGTGCTGAAGTTCTAATGAATTCCAAAAGACTGGCTAGTCTTCAATCTACAGCAGTAAGATGAGCTCACCAGCAAGAGAGAAGGCAAATGGCACAAATCAAGTGCTTTCCTCTGCCATGGCCTTTTATACAGGTTGCCATCAGAAAGTAACACCCACGTTTAGGGTGTGTCTTCCAGCTTCAGATGATCCAATCAAGAAGTTCTCTCTCATTACAGTTAATCCCAGATCCAGTCAAGTTGACAGCCAGGATTAGCCATCACACCTAACTTGCAGATTACATGATTTTATACATCAAAAACCCTAAAAGAGTTTACCAGAAAATTCCTAGAGATGATATAAACATGCAACAAAGTATGAAACTAAAATCAATACCCTTCCTATATACCAAAAACAAACATACTGAAAAGAAATTAGGGAAACAATCCTACCCACCATAGCCTTAAAACCCATAAAGTGTATCTAGGAATAAATCTAGGCAAGGATGTGAAAGTCTTGTATAATAAAACATTTATGACATTGAAGAAGAGAACAAAAGATGGAAAGACCTCCCTTGCTTATGGATTGGTAGGACTGAAATTGTGAAAATGGTCATTCGACAAAAGCAATCTACAAATTCATTGTAATACCAACTATAATTCCAAAGTAACTTCCCAGAAATTCAAAAAATAATCTCAAATTTCATTTGGAAACACAAAAATATTCAGGGTAGCCAAAATAATCTTGAACAATAAAAGAAGTGAGGGAGGCATTACCATCCTGGATCTCAAATTATACTACAGAGCTATAGCAATAAAAACAGTATGATACTGACATGAAAATAGATACATCAACCAGTGGACCCAGATTCAAATCCATGTATTAGAGCTACTTGATTTTTGACAAAGGTGTCACATATACACAGTGGAGAAAAGAGAACCTTTTCAGCTGATGTGTTGTTCAAATAGGATAGCTGCATGTAGAAAACTAGATCCCCATCTCTCATCATACACAATATTCATCTCCAAATGGATCAAGGACTTCAACAGGGGCCCTGATACCCTGATTCTGATAGAGGAGAAAATAAGGAATACAGTGGGACTTATAATCATAGGAAAGGACTTTTTGAACTGAACAATACTTCTGTAGCTCAAACATTCAACAAACATTCAATTGTCATCCAACAACTGACAATTGGGACATCATGGAACTAAGGCGCATCTGTACAGCAAAGGTTTCTGTCGTTTGAGTGAAGAAGCAATCTACAGAATGGAAAAAAATCTTTGCCAGCTATAGCTCTGCCAGAGAATTTGTATCTAGAATATACAACATATTTTTTAAAAATCAAAAAAACAAACAACCTAATTTGAAAGTGAAGCAAGGAGTTGAACAAAGAGTTCTCTAAATATGAAATATAAATGACTGAGAAATACTTTTAAAGTGTTCAACATATTTAGTAATCAAGGAAATGCAGATTGAAACCACTTTGAAATTTCATCATGCTCCACTCAGCATGGCAGAGATCCAAAAACCAAACAATGCAAAATGCTGGTGAGGATGTAGAGAAGAACTCTTATCCACTGTGAACTCCAAAATGGTGTGGTTCCTATCGAAATCAGGGCAGAGATTCCTTAAAAAGCTCCAAAGTGACCTACCATCTGACTCAGCCATACCATTCTTGGGGACATACCAAAAAGACTATGCATCATACTATAGAAATAATTGTTCATCCACATTCATTGCTGCCAATTTCATAATAATCAGAAATTAGAAACAACCTAGATGTCCATACACTGATGAATGGATAAAGAAGGTGTGGTACATTTATACAATGGAATATTATTCAGGTTAAGAAAAAGGAAATTTAAGGTGGAGAGATAGCTTAATAGTTCAGAGCACTGGCTGTTTTTGCAGAGGACCCAGATTTTGTTCCCAGCACCCACATAGTAGCTAACAACCATCCAAAATTCCTATTCTAAGGGATTTGGCACCATCCACTGGCTTCTAAGGCCATTGCATGACATGGGTGAACTTACACACATGCAGGCAAAACACACACACACACACACACACACTAAAAGTACATTAATCAAATAAGTTAAACAAAAAAACCCTGAAATTATTATGTTCACAGTAAATGATGGATAGAATTTGAAACAATCACCCTGAGTGATATAACCCAGACCAAGAAAGACAAACACTATGTGCGCTTTCTCACAGTTGGATGCTAAGATTGAAATCTTAGATATGCATGTTTCAATTTGAAAATCCAGAGAGGTCAAGAATATAATAAACTACCATTGGGGGGGTGGCATTTCCTGGGAGGGGAGGTAGAATGCAGTTACATGAAGAGAGAAAGGTGAATAATAGACTAGGAAAGGTTATATGACATGGGGAATGGGAGGCCAGGGAAGATGTGGGAGCACAGAGAGGGGTATATAACACTGAAGACCTTTAGAAAAAGCCATACAGAAGACTACCACTAAAGAAGTTTTTAAAAAGTATGTACATATACATTTTTTTTTAAAGTTACTTAATAACAGGGGGACATTGCCCCTACTAGATACTGTAGTTTAGCAAAGTAAAATCCCAATGCCAGGAATGGACTGCATCTTTTGAAGCTGATGACCAGGCATCCCGTAGACCCTGAAACAATACTGTCCATTACCCCTCCTGTTGGTTACCCACCAGACCTTGAAGCTAGGACCCTGCAGAACAAATAATAGGAAATCAAGCTGGTGTTAATTTCACCTAATCTCTACTGACTAGATTTCATTGTGTTAGAAGGTACAATGCATGCTACTGGAAGAGAAATTCAACAACCTTACTTAGCTGTCTATCCTGTGATCTACAACAATAACTGGCCTTTCAAGATATGTCCATTGGTGCAATAATGGCATTATTTTATGGGAGTAACCAACAATTTTCTAATTGAATTTATGTCTGCTTAATAAGATGGATCCCATACCTGATATTGATATCAGGCCTAGGATCCTGGGTCTAAATCGGTCACAAGACATAGTGGAGAGCCTAACACTATTATTCTGCTAAACTGATATACTATTAAACTGATTCCTAATCATTAAACTCATAGATCAAAGCATGTCCCAACTCTCTGCAGAGAAACTTCTTCATACAGCAGATTGTGATTAACACAGAAAACTTGTGCTCTTTGCAGGAGTCCAGCTGTACCACCAGCAGTCAGAATATGATTCTTTGAATCGGGGGGAACCATTTGCCAGATGGAGCTGAAAAAAGACATGAGTACTCAGTAGGTAGATCTTAAATTGGTCTGATCTCCCGAGCTACATGAGGGATATTAATATGAGCCACAGGAGGAACATTTGCAGGATAACCCCACAACACCCCTGAAAAATCATTAGACTATAGGAGAAGTCTTAAATTGGGAATCAAAGACCTATGAAGCAGGGATATAAGAGTAAAAGAGCTCTAGTGGGGGGAGGGAGACTATGGGAGGGTGCCATCTGGGAAGTGGTTGTATAGTTGAATAAGATGGTTTGTGATGTTCTGTATGACATACGCACACAAAAAAATCAACAAAGTTTTAAAAAATATATTTAAAGAGGAAGCATGCAATTTCAGATCATGCTAATTAGTAGCGGTGATAAACATTACCATTGAAATCCACCTGATGACATAAACATACACAGGTGCCAAGGGTCCAAGTGTAACTGATTATGACTAGTAATAATCAGATGCATACAGATTAGAGATGCATGTGCCAACATCTCCGTGTTAGTAGCAAAAACAATCAGTCTTTCTGCAAGGAACAATATATTCTAAAATGAAATGGAGATCTTTTTTAAAGGTTAAAAAACTCATTCGATTTTATGCCTTACAGGGCTAATACTGAGTTCACTGTTGTGTAACTGTATTGACTCAACTGTGAACCTAGAAACTTGTACCCACTTGTGAAAGAGATGTACTCTTGCCCTGGAGTATGTTACTGAATATATTAAATCTGTAGTGAAACGCTGCTTCCTATCGTGTAGTTACTAAAAATTTAAAAAATAATGATTAAAAAAGAATAATAATAATTACTATGTGTGAAAAACATTACCATTGAAATCTGCCTGATGACTTTATATCCATACTCAGATGTCAAGGAGCTCAGCAAGTAACCAACTGTCACTTGTAATAATCAGATATATAGAGATTAGAAACGCATGTGCAAATATCTTAATGTCAATTGCACTGAAAATGAATTTTTCTGTATGAAACTGTGTATTTTAATAATGAAATGGAGATCTTTTTTAAAGGTTAAAACCTCATTTAATTTTATGTCTTATAGGGTTTATACTGAGTAATATTGTATAACTGTAACAATTCAACGGTAAACCTAAATATTTACAGCCAATTTTGAAAAAGATACATCTTAGCTCAGAAAATTTTTATTGAATATGTCAATGCTGTTGTAATGAAATGCTTCTTCTAAGTATGTGGTTATTAAATAAATAATTAACTGAAAAAATTGGTTAATCTGGGCCAACTGTACGGCCTTAAACACCCAAAAGGAATGTATAACCAAAGATTAAAGGGGCCAATATAATTTCTTAAGAGTCCATGTGCAAAACTAAAGGCTACATAACAAGCAACAATGCCAGACAGGCGATACCTTCTTTTGAGCTGTTGGCCAGGGTGGCCAAAGGGACTCCCAGATAGTAACCCAGCATAGAACTGGGAAAATGAACAGCAGACCCCAATCTTATCTAAAGGAATATGGACAACTGATTATGGCTAGATGAGGAACAGCTTACCCTCCTAAAACAAAGACCTCTAGATAGGCTGACTAGATTCAAAAGAAGGGCAGGTAGTGGGGAAGGGCTGGGTTGCCGATGACAAAACAGACAGTAGCAGGGATATCAGAGTATAAGGGCTCTAGTGGGGGGAGGGAGGGTATGGGAGGGTGCTATCTGGGAAGTGTATGTATAGTCGAATAAGATGATTTGGAATGTTCTGTGTGATATACACACACAAAAAAAAAATCAACAAATTTTTTAAAAAATATATTATATTTGAGGAGGAAGCATGGAAATTTACATCATGCTAATTAGTAGAGGTGATAAACATTACCATTGAAATCTACCTGATTACTTTATAGACATACACAGGAGCCAAGGATCCAAGTGCAACCAATTATGACTTGTAATAATCAGATACATACAGATTAGAGCTGCATGCACCAACTTCTCAGTGTTAGTAGCAAAAACAATGAGTCTTTCTGCAAGGAACAATATATTCTAAAATGAAATGGAGATCTTTTTTAAAGGTTAAAAAACTCATTCAATTTTATGTCTTACAGGGTTTTATACTGAGTTCAATACTGTATGACTGTATTAACTCAACTGTGAACCTAGAAACTTGTACCCACTTATGAAAGAGATGTACTCTTTCTCTGGAGTGTGTTACTGAATATGTTAAAGCTGCAGTGAAATGCTTCTTCCTTCTAATCATGTAGTTATTAAAAATTTTTAAAAACTGAAAAAAATAATAATTCTTCAAAGCATAAAAATTTGCTCCTTGATAATTAGTAAATGTGAAAAACATTATCATTGAAATCTACCTGACGACTTTATATCCATGCTCAGATGCCAAGGTGCTCAGAAAATA
>NW_008357164.1:1479888-1503288 GCF_000622305.1 Nannospalax galili
AGCTCAGGAAATTGTTATTGAATATGTCAATACTGTTGTAATGAAATGCTTCTTCTAAGTATGTGGTTAATAAATAAATAATTTTTAAAAAAAGGCTACCTGGGCAAGACAGTAAGTTCCAGATCAACCTGGTTACAGTGTTTGGCTTGACTCCAAAAACAACAAATAAAAACCCTCGCACACACACACGCATACACACACACACACACACACACACACACACACATATCCCATCACAGATGTTGATATTAAAATAATCTAATCATAGAGCCTTGCAAGTTTCTTTAATGTTGCCCTTCTCTTTCATATCAATTCCTAACTTTCAATTTCATCAGATCCTTACAGATACTCATCTATTCTCCATTTCTAGATTTATTGTGATTTCAGTGCCATTGTATACATAGGAAAAGATACTATGTGGTCTCCTCTGAGACTGACTCCCTCATTCAAGATGATTCTCTTAAGATTCATGCAGGTCATTGTTCATACCAATAATTTTTTTCCTTATAGTGTTGAATAGTATTCCGTTGTTATGACATATCATGGTTTGTTAAGTAGTCCTTGCCTACTATGAAAATGTCCGCTTCAAACATTAAATATAGGTTTTTGTGAGAGCATATATATTTTCATGTACTAAAAGTCTTAATATGCAATTTCTGATTTGTATGGAAGTTACACATTTAATTTTTGTTTAAGAAACTATCTTAAGGGATGGAGAGATAGATCAGTAGTTAAGAATGCTTGCTGCTCTTGAAGAGGTCCCTGGTTGGTTTCCCAGCACCCACATGGAGAATCACCAACAACTCTAAGCCCAGTTTCAGTGAATCTAATGTTCTCTTCTGATCTCTGGGGTCACCAACCATACACCTGGTACACAAACATATGTCCAGGCAAAACTCACATTAAAATAAATAAAGAAATCTTTTTTAAAAAAAGAAGAAATACTCCTAGTATTTTACATAGTGACTATGAAATTTCACATTCATGTCAGCAGTGTATGAAATTACTCTGAATCTATACCAGTAGTCAGTGTGATATTAATTTATTTTTATACCTTCTGGGAAGTGTTTCATAATAGTTTATTGTAGTCTTCATTTACATTTCACCAATTCCTAATGATAGCAAACATTTCAAGTCCTATGTCCACTTGTGTATCTTTTGATGAAATGGCCTTTTCTGTCTCTTCGTTCATTTTTTTAATTGGATTATTTGTTTTATCATTTTTGAGTTTGGTAATTGACTCTAGTCGCTTATTTGACATGGCCTCCATTAGTGTTTCTTCCATGTTGTGACTTGTGTTTTTCCTCCTTAGGATCTTTCACAATTTTGTCAAATTGTTTTAAGTTCATTTTGCATGTCGCTTTTCGAACGATGATTAAGAGTTTAATTCTTAGCTATAAATCTCAAAGTTTACCTTCCATTTTGCTTAAGCATATGGTATTTTAGCTTATTATCTTCTATGAGTTAATTTTGTATGAAATATGAGACTTGGGACCGTGTCCTTTTTTTTCACACCATGAATGTCGAACCGTTATACACTACACCAGCTACTGAGTACCTTTTCACCTTCCTCGGTATTTTGGACGTGTTTGTGTAAATTTTAAGTTCTTCATTATTTTCTGTTGATCTGTTTTTCTGTTCTACAAGTGCCACAGAGTGTTGACCACAATATCAACAAAGTCTTGTATTTAAGTAGAGTTTCTTCCTTAAAATATTTTTAGCTATTCTTATGCTTGGGCTGTGGATATGCATAATAAAGCAATTTTGTGATTTGCAAAACTTCCTGCTTGAGCACTTGGTAATAAGAATTGCATTAAGCTCATGTATTAATTTGGTGAGTATTGGAAATTTTCCTGTGTGGATGCTTGAGTCATGAACACATATGTATCTCCATTTCTTAGGTCTTCGATTTCTTTCATCATTGGTGTACAACTTTCAGTCACAATTCTTGCACATTTTTGGTAGACTTTCACCAAGGTATTTCATATTCTAGCACTTTTGAATGTTTCTTTTTAAGCCCAGTAATCATTTATTCATCGCTAGCATATATAACCTTGTATCCTTCAATCTTGCTAAATGCATTTAGTAATTTGAGGTTTTTTTAAAAATAAATGCTTTTGGGATTTTTATGTAAACAATCATCATAGTTCTTTTTAAATATGTTTAAATATGTTTATTACTGAACCTCTATGTTTTCTCCTCATTTTATAAAGATTCCAGTCATATTGGTTCAGCATTTACCTTAATGCAATGTGAACTCATCTTGATTACATCTGTGAACATGATTTTGTTGTTGTTGTTGTTCTTTTTGAGACAGGGTCTCACTGTAGCCCCAGCTGGCTGGAACTCACTACATAGACCAGGCAGGCCTTGAACTCACAGAGATCCACCTGCCTCTGCCTCCTGAGTGCTGGGATTAAAGGCATGTGCCACCACACCCGGCTGTGAATACAATATTTTGAGGTTCAAATTGGCTGTGAGTTTTTAAGAAACACTAAACACTTCCTTTCATCTGGTTAGTTTTTTGTTTGTTTTTTTTTTTGTTTGTTTGTTTGTTTGTTTGTTTGTTGAGACAGCATGTCCTTTTAGCCCAGGCTTGCCTAGAACTCACTATGCAGACTAGGCCTCCTGGGTGCCAGGATTAAATGTATGCACCACCACTCCTGGTTACAACTGGTTCTTTCTGCCACAGATATAGCAGACTGGAGGTTGAAGAAATTAGCAATCCAGTAACACCAACATGGCCATAAAATATCCAAAGGAAGGATTGCATTTTTTAATCCAATGGGCCAGAAAAGGAGAAGCCTAACATAGCCAAACAGTGATTAAAGAACTAATGCCTCCATTCCGAAGCCCCTCACCAACCACCGAGAGCAGGAGAGATCAGTGAGGAGCATAAAGATTTCAACGTTCATGCTGAGGTAATGTCCAAAAAGTCCCACTGATCCTGGATGGCGATGAGCTATTCCTTCTGTTATGAGTGAAAATCAGTGCTGAACCTGACTGTCAGCTCCCAGTTGGTGAATAAGGCACCTGCCTCTTCACTGGAGTGATGTCAGAGGTCTGATAGGAAAGTTGAGACTTTTGCTGTTTTCCAGCATGAATCGGGCCATCCCCACTTACATCAGTGGAAACTTACGGTTGGATGGAGAAAGTGTCTTCAGCTCTACAACCTAACACTATCTTTCTCTCATCTTTGAGAATCTTCCTGTGATTGCTTAAAAAAAAATGTGGATTTTTACTTAAATGCAGTAGAATGAATAGGGAAAACACAATTGCTCCATCTTATTCTAGTAGCAGAAACTACACTAAAGTTTACTTTTAAAAATATTGAAAGGAGGGTAGATTGGGGGTTAACAGCACTTACTGTTCTTACAGAGGACCCTGGTTCAGTTCCCAGTCACCATCATGGAAGCTCACAATTATCTGTAACTGCATTTCCAGTGGATCAAATACCTTTTTCTAGTCCGGGGGAGGCAACAAGCAGGAACATGATATACACACACATACATGTGGGCAAACACTCATACACATAATTAAAAATAAATGAAGTGTTTTAGAGGGTTTTCTTATTTAACTTCCCCTTCAACAGTCTCAAGAAATCTTCAAGGAAGACCAAGTAGAAAAGGTAAATTAATAAACTGAAATACATAACCAAACTGTAGTATTCCAACCAAGTCTTTAACACTGGTGGTAAAGTGGATCATGGCTCTAGTCCAGTACCATGATCCTTAGCAACAGTCAATCAAGTTCATCTTCTTAGACTGTAGAAAACACCATGTGTTTTGGTCTGTTCTCTTTTCTTCTTTGACAGCCAAGTCTTGACAGTGATGGCAAGGCAGAGGAAGCTGAGTCCAAGCTTTTCCTCCAGGTTGCTCTAAACTTCAGATAAAGCATTTCACTTTTACATGAGGTTTGAATTCCAGATTCATGCAGCTCCTTTGAAAAGATAGGTAATGTTTGAATTGACACTGACTTTACCACAGCCTGAGGAATAGGCCATTGAGCAGTACCACAAAATCCTCTGTAGTGCAGGACTCAGGTTAATCCTTATGCAAGTCAGGCAGATTCTCTCCAGTGTTTCGCAAATGCTTCTCATCCTTCCCCCAAAGTTAATGTGAACCCAACTGAGCTAGAAACAGCACAATCTCAAACGGCTGTTCCATTGATTCCTTCACTTTCTCACAGATTCAAGTCCGGGTAGAGATGGCAAGGCAGCATTCCCCCAGCAGGGCATTTCCACTGTGGCACCCTATTCTGGGTTCTTGATTCTCTTCATTCTTCTAATTAAAAGTTTATATCATAGAACATATTTTATATTCCTTTATTTTCTCTTCTTCGAGCTGTAACTCATTTTCTCCAGTAACTGACTGATCATCTCAATTTCTATTAAATTTATTATATATCTCATAAATTTTTGCTTTTTCTCTGGACAACTTCTTTCTTTGATCAGTAATTCCTTAATATTCATTCTCCTTTGCTTTTATTTTTGCCCAAGATATTAGTTCTCTGTTCAGGAATCAAATGCCTAGAAGGGCTCACCAAAATCATGTAAGCCAACTACATACGAAAGAGCAGGGGTCCTGGAAGACACAGCCATTAGTGAATGTATGGCCCTGTAAATTTGCAAAAGAGGTCTGAAATTTAAGTTTTTAAAGGTTAGCAACTAATTAAAAATGAAGAACAAAATGTGTATGCGCCTGTGTTACTCAGGACAAATAACGGTAGTTCTGGAAGAGAGATCTGGCTCTTTGGTTCCCAATTTAAGACTTCTCCTATAGTCTAATGATTTCTCAGGGGTGTTGTGGGGTCATCCTGCAAATGTTTCTCCCGTGGCTCATATTAATATCCCTCATGTAGCTCGGGAGATCAGACCAATTTAAGATCCACCTACAGAGTACTCATGTCTTTTTTCAGCTCCATCTGGCAAATGCCCCCCCCCCCCATTCAAAGAATCATATTCTGACTGCTGGTGGTACAGCTGGGCTCCTGCAAGGAGCACAACACAGGTTTCTGCCCAAATCACTCTTTCCTGGGAATGGTCTGTCTACATTGACTAGTTTATGGTGCCACAAGCTGGTATAAAGCTGTGCAGAGGCCTCTGCAGTGGCAGCTGAGTGCATCCGTCACGCAAGCTCTGCAGACATCAATACAGTTGTTATCTTAAGCAGAGGGATTTTATTTTCCACAATACTTTATTTACTTCATTGAACAGTATTGAATTTTCTTCTGCCTGAGTTGGGTGTTGAGACTAAATCATCAGCAGGTTCTGGAAACTGTTCCCTAGATCACTGCTTGCTTCTATTTCTAGTACCGCTTTGCACTGCTCAGAGTTTCCAATTTCAGCGATCAGTCCTGTGTGTCTCTTTACTGAGGAGTTTAAGTAAGTCTCTGAGGCCTGTCTTCCTATTTCCTTCCTTGTTTCTCCTGTCTCAGACCAGGATGGTGCACAGCCTGTTTCACAGGACGTTTTAAAAGTATATCAGAGACCTTTCTAGTGTGGTGGGGGAAGGGAATAGGGAAAACTTTTAGGCCATAATCCAAAAAAGAGGAAATTCCAATCGCCACTGAGGTTTTTTTTTTTTTCTCCCAGATCTGTTATGCAATCATTCAGGATTTTTTTTTCCTCCATGTAATTACTTTATCAATATCATGGAAATGGAAATTTTCTATACATTTTTCGGGTCAGACTAATAGTGCTTTATTCACACACAACTTTCTGGGGTTTCTAATTAAGGGACAAGGGTCAAGTATTTATCATCTGTGCCTTGACTATCTTAAGATTAATTTTCCCTATTAGTACTGCCACTGTCACTATTATTGTTGATGTTTGTGGTGGTTAATATTGAGTGTGGACTTGACAGGATCTAACTTGACTGGGAGCCAAGCCTCAGGGAACACCAGTGAAGGATTATTTAGATTAACCTCTGGTCATGCCTGTAGGAGATTTTTTCAGTTACATTAACTGAAATGCAAAGACCCACCTGAAGATGGGTGGCACCTTCCAGCTGCCTTGGCCCAGATACTAGGAGACCCCAGGTGAAGCGCTTCCTTTTTTACCTTCCTGTCTCTTTGGCAAGTTTATGTGACCTGTTTGAATGTTCACCTACCTCGTTGATGCTGCTGCTTCTGCTGCTGCCAACCTTCTCTGACCCCAGAACCCAGTTTCCTCAGCATTGCAATGTTAGCTGAAGACCTATGTCTTCCAGGAATCCTCCAGGAATCCTCCAGACCCTGACCTTCAGTACCAGATGGGACTACTGAGCTATCCAGTCCCATGGACTGAGCAGCTGCAAGTTCTCAGCTTCTCCAGTGTGAAGACAGCCATTGATGCCTTCCCATAAGGTGTCTTGCAAACCAATATAATAAACTCCGCCCTTGTTTTTTGTTGTTGTTACTGTTAAAGTACCTGCTACCATTTTTATTAGCATCTCAATCATCATCTTGTAAAGAAAACATTCTAAGTAACCTCTTTAAAAAGAGCTCTGATGGAGCATGCTCACTAGTATACAACATAAAGCAGGTGCAAGACGTTTTAATTCACAGAGGCAAGATACAGTGCTGTCCACATCTATAACACTAGAGGATGCAATTTAAAAGGCATTCAAGACTCACTTCTACTTACTTTATGATACAGCTCTGTAAAGAAAAAGCACTTTTAGTTAGGATTTCCTTTCTTTAGTGGCACAGTTCTAAGTTTTCACTCTCTTTATGAACAGTAGCTAAAATATTATATTAAAATAAAAATCAGGAAAATTCCCCTTATACAAACTCCACAACCACTGAATAACATAAAAAAATTCTATTGGTTCTGTTCCCCAAGAAAATTCTTTTTGTTGTTGTTGTTGTTATTATTATTATTGTTAGTACCTGGATTAGCTTTAAATTCTCAAAGGTAAGAAATTGTCAACTTGATTCAACTCCATATAACTAACAGAAAAGAATAAATTCATATTGTCATAGTTCAACTATTGCTTTTGGGTCTGTATATTTAAATTTTAATTTCAAGCTCTTAATTTCTGTTTACCATCTGGCTACCAAACAGTATTTTATACTTACAGAGAACACTGCACTGCCCTGTTTAAAGTAAATGTTTATTGGTCATCTTTTCTCTCCCCCACTGAAGATGATTTTTATTTCATATCTAAGGTATAACATGGAAAACAAAATTGATCTGATGATCTATAGTTTAATTTGGGGGGAACAAAACTGGTAGCAAAATTTAATGTTTCCTGTTCTACAAATGAGAGGCCCATGAAATTCAGTTCTTAGTCATTCACATGTCCTCTTGCTGGGGAACAGACTTATTGGTGGATAACATAAGCCCTTCATCTATCGTGTAAATTGAATGCTGGTAGATATTTATTCAGTACCTATTTAATGCTTAAATATTTGGTTTGCTAGCATGGTGCAAATAATGTACTACAAACTAAACTACAGTAGAACTAGAAAAGTGTTATCTCATCCTTCTAGAGTCTAGGAGTTCCAAACAAAGACAATGACACAGTTGCTTTCTTCTGTGAAGAATAGCAGAAGATTCTGGGGTACTGTTTTGGTTTAGAGCTGACTTTTTAAAAATAATATTTTTGTAATTCTTTGAGAGTTTCATATCACATATTTTGATCATATTCACCCTCTTACCAGATCTCATGTCTTCTCAGATCCACTCCATCTCCCTACCCCCCATCTACAAGTCTCCCCTTTGTAAGCCCATTGTGTCCAATCTGTGCTACCCACTATGAATGTGCACCGATCCCTTGGGGCATGGTTCACATACAAAGAGTCCAACCCTTAAAGAAAACTGACTCTCCCTTTCCAAGCAGCCATCAATTGCCAATATCCCCTAGGGAATGGAGCTTTGTGCTCCTCTTCCCTCCACGATGCGAGGCAGGGGTCTATCTCAGTTTTCCCAAGTCTTATAGATTCTGTCAAAAACACCTTGAGTTCATATGTGCAATTGCCCTGTTGTGTCCAGAAAATACTCTTTTACTGGTAGTCCTCTACCACCTCTGGCTTATAACAAGGTCCCTGCCCTATCTTTTATAATGATCTCTGAGCCATGGGAAGAGAGGATGTGATATAGGTGTCTATTTAGATATGAGAACTCTGTTGTCTCTTACTCTCTGCATGGTGAACAGTTGTGAATCTGTGTTAATCTCTATTTACTGCAAAAAGACACTCCTCTGATAAGAGTTGAGCAATGCACTGAAACTGTGGGTATACTGATGAGCCATTAGGAATCTGTTTAGTACTAGGTCCATTTCACAGAACAATAGTAGTAGGTTTTTCCATAGTATCTGTCCTAGTTTGCCTTTAATTACTGTGACAAACACTCTGACCAATACCAATTGGAGAAGAAAAGCGTTTATTTGGTTTACATCTCCAGCATCACTTAGAGAGCCCAAGGTAGGAACTCAGGGCAGGAACCTGTAGGCAGGAGCTGAAGCACAGGTCATGGAGGAAGACTGCTTACTAGCTTGCTCTCCTGGCCCACGCTTTACTTGCTTTCTTATAAAATACAAAACAACTTGCCCAGGGGTGGCACCACCCACTGTCGCTGGGCCCTCCTACAATACTCAGTAATCAAGAAAATGCCCCAGGGACAAAGCTGGAGAGATGGCTCAGTGATTAAGAGCACTGGGTACTCCTGCAGAGGGTCTGTTTTCAGTTCCTAGCACCACATACTAGCTATCTTCTGTCTTTAACTCCAGGTTCAGGGGACCCAAGGCCCTCTTTTGGCCTCTGTGGGCATTGCACACATGGTACACTTACATACATGCAGGCAAAACACTCATACACTTAAAATATAACTGAATAAATTAATTAATTAAATTGTTTTGTAAACTACTAATGTAAGAAAAGATAATTCAAGCTGTCATTTTGAGTAATTATGGGAGAATTTTTCTGGAGACAATAAAAATAAGGATGAAAGTGCTTATGTGTTACATATGTAGGAAGATGAGTGAACAGTGTTTAGGAAATTGATCTAAGTGCTCAGACTAGAATACTGTTCAGTTATACAATGCAGGAAGCAAAAAGAGAAAAACATGTTTTGAAGACAAATAGATTGTGAATAGAAAAAGCGGATGAAGGTAAATTAAGAAATTGTCTTTGATCAAGCAAAGCAGTACCCTTTCTGCCGTGTGTGTGTGTGTGTGTGTGTGTGTGTGTGTATGTGTGCTGTACATACATGTATGTATTTATTCATGCATGTGTGTGTAGGTGCCTATGTGTATGCAGTTGTATGCGTGTGTGTGTGTGTGTGTGTGTGTGCACGCGCGCGCACATAGAAGCATCAGCATCCCTGAGTGTCTTCCTCTATTTCTGCCTTGAGGTAAGGTCATTCACTTGAATCTAGACATAATCTATTTGGCTGTGATAGGTAGCCAGCTTGCTTTGCCAATTCCCTGTCTCCCTCTCCTATTGACGGGATTACAGATGGGCCTCCATACTAGCTGAGCTTGTGTGTAGGAGCTGGGGATGAAACTTCATTCTTCATGAATATAAAGCAAGTACTTTTACCTGCAAAGCCATTTCCCCAACCCTCAAAACCTTTTACTCTCTAAAAAGATTGCTAAGGTGATTCTTTTATGGTTTACATCAATATCTTCCTTAAGTCATTTGTAAATTAGTTTGTGTATATATACACACACATCATATACATATATATGATATACATATATGATATATATATATATATATATGGCCTGTCATTTGATGGTTGCTTTCCAGATGTGCTAAGTTCATAGAAAGCAATCAGAAGATCTCAACTACTTATGGAAAACAATGGAAGTATGGACAAATAACCCCAGTGATGATTATTTTTAATTAAGTGATTATAAAGCACTAAGATTAATTCTTAAGTATATAAAGGTTAATGGTAAGAGCTATATGTCTGTTAAGAATAGAAAAATGACAGCTGTGGTTCACTTTGAAGTATCTCATTGCTATCAGTTAATATGTTATCTAGGTCTAGGTCCAAATTCTTTTCACCAGATTCCCATATACTTTATGTTTTGCTTATAAAGTACTCCTCACAGACAAAGCATTCAATAAAACAAAGGATATAATTTTACTTAGAAATGAGTGATTAAAGAGGAATGAATTAATATAAAAAACACAATCACGTCTCTCCTTTGGATGATTGGTTCTTGTGATTCTCCAAAAATGTGTATATCTGAACATCCAGGCTCCTTTTGTTGAACAGATGTGCTCCTCAGAGACAATTTAGGACTTCAGAAATTCAAATGCCTCTGCTAACAATGCATGTGATTCTGACAGATTTACATCACTAAGAAGGATTCTGCTGAGACTCTCACACACTAATTCTCAGAGCACACAATGTGACCACTGAGCCTGCCTCCAGATGCTCTGCTTGAATGAAGTTACCTAGAATTAACTTGAAGGTCTTCTGTTTTCAACTTTTTGTTTTTCTTTGATGATTCATCTCTTCTTTTTGTTACAAATGAATACTTCACACATAAGGAAAAAACTCCATGACATGACTAGAGTATTGGTATGGCTTGTTCACAAAGACAGGAGATAATTAAAAGAGCAAATTACAATTTAGCATTAAAGTGGCGTTTTTTTCTTTTCACTTAGAAGTGTAGCAGGAATGAAATCTCAGCATTAAACCTTCTAAAGGTGACTTCAATAACTTTATCTACAGAAAAATCATTTAAAAAAAATTCCTTCAAGGTAAACAATAAAATTGGTTTTATTTTTTAAATGATATTGGTTACATTTTTGTGTTAAACATGCTTTCAGATAAAATCTTTGTACACACACACACAAAAGAGTAACACAATTTAACTTGGTGTGTGGTATCATGTTACTCTGTGTGCAGACATATGAGACCAGGATCAGTTACTGAAGGACATAGTTCAGTTATCTTGAACTTTCTGCACTCCAGTCTGGCAGAATTTTGCTATTTAATATGAACATATTGAAGTACGAGTATAAAAAGAAATGATAAAGCATTTTTAAGGGCTTTGCACACCAACTTACAGTGCTTGATTTTTAAAAATGTTTATTATTATTATTATTATTATTATTATTATCATTATTATTATTATTACTATTACTATTATTGGTCTTTTTCTCACCATGTAGACCAGGCTGGCCTTGAACTCACAGAGATCTGCCTGCCTCTGCCTCCTGAGTCCTGAGATTAAAGGCGTGCGCCACTACGCCCGGCCTATTATTTTTATTTCATTTGTATGGGTGTATTTCTTACATACGCATAATTGAACCTATGTCCTGCAATGCCCGTCAAGATCAGAAGAGGGTGCTGGATCCCCTGGAATTGTAGTTAAGGAAGGTTGTTAGCCACCACGTGGGTGCTGGGAACTGAATCCGGTCCTCTGCAAGAGCAGCCAGTGCTCTTACTGAGCCATTTCTCCAGCCTTGTGTTTGATATTTTTAGAATGAAATATTACAGATCTTAATCTGAGTTTGTAAATGTAATGGCGGTTTTGTATGAGGTGTTTGATGATAAGAGAACAGTGGAGAGAAAGGACAATGTAAAATTATTCTTCATAAATGATAAAATGAAAAAGAAATGAAAGTCAGTGCTGCAGATGATGGGAACTTATTCAAGAATGACATGTATGACCTTAAGCTTTACACATCTACATTTCCCATAGAGTCATTTGCTTTGCAGGATGAGGTTGTCCTTCAGGTGTAAAAGAATGGTTTTTATGTGTGTAGTGAAAAAAATCATTGCTGGTTAAACTTAACAGCATTGGAAATGAAGACAAAGGAGGACACAAGATGTGAAAGTTATTTAAGAATTAGAGTTGACAGAAAATGAAGACTGACTTGAAAAAAGCACATTTTGCAATGACCAGATGTAGGAGAGGAAGCAGGTCTTTCTGTTCTTTTTTTTATTTTTTATTTTTGAAGATTTACTTTTTTAAAATTTTGTGTGTTTGAGTATTTGCCGGCATATATGTATGTGCAGCATGCGAGTACCTGATGCACTAAGAGGCCAGAGAAGGCATTGGGTCTGTGGAACTAGAGTAACAGAACATTGTTAGCTACTGTGTTTGCTGGGAAATGAGCCTGGGTCCTCTGCAAGAGCAGCCAGTGTTCTGAAATGCCCAGTTACTACTCCAACCCCAGGAAGTAGGTCTTAACTTGATGAATTAATAGGTATCTCTGAGAAGATGCACACCAGATTTAATGAGCATTCTAGTACATATAATGCTGGGAATCGTCAAAATGCTGTTGGAGACGTACTCATTTATGCTTGATTAAAGAGTAACTGGTAGGTAAGAATGTAGAGGCAGTATTCAAAATCTTATAATATTTGAATTGGAATGATAGACAGTGGAGCTAGTAAAATAACTCATTCATTTACATATTTACACAGTAAAATATATATGAAACAAGTCCATTGGCTTCACTGTCTTTCTAGGGAGATAATTTTTTCATATTAATTATGTGTAATTATTTCTAAACCTACCTTCTATTTAACTGGTCTTACTTCTCAATTTTTACCAAATAAATTCCAACACTTTCAGACATGATACTTCTAAATTTGAGCTAATTTTCTATAATTGTCTTCTGTGGTCGATAATTAGCACACAAACTTTCATTGTACAGGAGACAGACACTATGCATTATTCTATCAACAGCAACGTACCTTCAGGCATAACCTCTACAATGATACTGAAGGAGAAAGAGGAGACATGGCAGGTCCCTGCCGTTTATTTCACTGACACATCTTGACGTTTCCAATTTTATTAAAAATGGGGTTTATTTTCACATCATTTTTCAAACAGTGATTCATAACATCTTTTTAAGATGAGTCACTCTGGATTACTTAAATACTTAATTTTGGTGTTTTTATAAATATTTATTTCTATTTCATGTATTGGAATGTTTTGCTTGTATGTATGTATGTGCACCTGTGGTGCAAAGCTCACAGAGGCTAAAAGGTGTTGGGTGTTGGATCCCTTGGAACTGGAGATATAGACAGTTGTTAGCCACCATATGGGTGCTGGGAACTGGACCCAGGTCATCTGGAAGAGTAGGCAGTACTTGTAACCTCTGAGCCACCTCTCCAGCCTTTTGAGACAGTTTCCCTGTAGGCCCAGCTGGCTTGGATCTTGCTGTGTAAATCTGGCTGGCCTCTATGTCACAAAGATTGTGCCTGCCTCTGAGTTTGCCTCTCCAGGGCTGGGTATAAGGCCTGTGCCACCAACCTGGCTACTCTGGAATATTTTTAAACAATATATATCCATCTTCCCCAAATTGCTTTTTAGACCATATTTTATTAATGCTTTGAGAGTTTCACACATGCATACAATGCATTTTGAGCTTATTCATTCCAACTCCTCCCTTTAGCTCCTCCTCCAAATTGTTTTTAGTTATCACTTCATGATAAAAAATCAGATATTATTGCCATAATTCAAATGCTTCCACTTGTCTAAATTTCTTTAGCTTCTTGGAACTTGGGTCTCATCAGTTGATGCATATCATTGATCCATTGACAGTGTTACTTCTAGAAAATATGCCAAAAGAGTCATGCTAAACATGACTTCCATTGGAACCTAGCCCCCAGGACTGCAGGAATATCCTGTCTCAAAAAAAAGAAAAAAAAAAACCAAAAACAAAGACCTAGATGATGATTGATGCTGGCTGAAGGTTTCTACAAATACATTTCCTTACTGAACCTCTTGTTTCAATAAATTTAAAGTTGGGACATCATATATATGTTGCATAAAATTTCTACCATTTCAATGAATTTTATTTTTGCTCCAAAAATATTCCCTTGTGAGATACAAAAATTGATTTAAAAAAAGATCAATAAAAACAGATCTAAAGATTTTATTTATACCTGAGACTAATATGCTAGTAAATTCAGCTCAGAGTGCACAATAGCATCCCACTGTGTAAGAGGTAAAGGGACATGAGTTTAATTTGTTATTTGATAAATATAAATCTTTCCACTATGGACAGAAATGCTGCCTGCCTCTTTAATTATAGGCATACAAAGTAATTATGAACTTGCACTGAGGGACATCTGGGGACACTACCTTGAAACAATAGGCCTTAAGACAAATGACAGAATTTATGGTCCAATGGGAGGGGTTGTGAGAGTTGCCACTAGGGAAAGGGGTATAAAGATGATTAAGATTGATTGGGCTGTTCTGTATGAAATACACCAATATGCAATTTAAAAAAGAAAAAAGAAAGAAAATAGGGATGAATACTTTGTTTGTCTTCATGTCAATCATCTTTTGGGCACAAATGGCCTTATAAGCGTGCTATAAAATAAGCTTCAGTTATAGTAATATGAAATATTGTTGAAATGAATGCAATTTGAGATTTTTAAAGGAAAAAGGTGGGTCTGTAACTTTTTTCTGCCACTGCTTTTTTGTCCTGTCTAAATCTCTTTATAAATATTGACTGCTGGATTTATTAGACCATAAATAAGAATTCTGCAGGGATTGCTAGATACTAATTATTGAAGTTGTAATGTATGCAGGGGACGTTTCTGTTTCTGTCAGGTAATTGATTGTAAATTGTCCTGCAATCTGTCTGGCTCTTTGGGCTGTAGCTCCACCAAACTATGGTTCATCTCATAGTCCATGCCTGGAGAGAGGATGAACAAAATGTAAATGTTGATCGATCTCAGGCATGGTAGTGCATGCCTTTATTTCCAGAAGAGGCAAGCAGTTCTCTGTGAGATCAAGGCCAGCCTGCTTCACCTAGGGAGTTTCAGACCAGCTGAGGCTATTGGGAGACCCTATCTCAAAAATAAAATGACACAATCCCCCCAAACCCAAAAATAAAAAATAATTGAGCAATTTCTGAACATGTCCAACTCATCTTTCTAAAAGGTAGAACAGTTTGATATATGGAAAAGAGACTTGACTTGAAGAAGTTGCTCTGGTGAGTTCAGACTTCCCGAATACTAAATCACTTGTGCCATTGTGTGTTATTATTTGCATCTAAAGCTAGTAGATGAGATAAAGGTGATGTTTGTAATCATACAATGAGTGTAAAGATGAATGTTTCTAATTGTTTTTTGATTTACTTATTTTTCTTTTATATGCATGAGTGTGTTGCCTGCATGGAATTAAGTGTACCATGTGTGTGCTATGCCCATGGAGGTCAGAAGAGGAAGTTGGATACCCTGGACCTGGTGTTACTGACCACTGTTAGCTGCCATATAGGTGCTGGGAACCGAACCTGGGTCCTCTGCAAGGGCAGCCATTGCTCTTAACTACTGAGCCATCATTCATTCCCAAGATTTAATTTTGAACAATTCAATCTTTACATATGTTCTGGGCAGTGGGCTTCCACATATGCTATTAGCTGCATATAAGGAACTGACACTGTAGTGATAACACAGGCACTAGGAAATGCCCAGCAACAGCTGTTATTTAGCTCTTCTATGGGCTGATCTCTGAAATAATGATTTTGCAATTATTCTGCCTACAGCAGAAAGATTCAATGAAGCTAATGAAACAAAGTTCAAGACAATTCTCCTGAATGGTTTAGTTTAAGACCATATAAGTGTTTTGAAAAAGTCACTCACATGTTCATGACATGTTTTCACCATATGGTCAGTTCAGAGAATTGTGTTTCCCCCTAGATTTCTTCTTACCACTTTCCCTTGTATCTGATGTAGAAGCAGCCACTGACATTCAGTTAAGGTTGGTCACTTGGCATTAGTATAATAATTTCACAAGGTGGTGTATAATTATATGACTTTCAGTAAATTAGATATATATTGATGTTACAATCCCAGTGTGGCAATGGCTTTCTAAAGAATTCTATCACTATCCATGCCATGATGGCCACAGGGAGTAATGACAGTGCTCACACCATGGTGTGCTTGTCGTATGGTGATCTGAGCATGAATCTATCTATAGCTGTGGAGAAACAAGACTTAAAATACACAGAATTGGAATATCTTGTGTGAAAAGTTCTTGAAAATCTCATATGAACATATAAAAGAAATTTATTTTTTATTTCTTTTAGTAATTTTTATTGAGCTTTTTAAATTTCATACTTTTTTAAAAAAAATTGTGTTTTGCCTGCATACATCTAAGCATACCACATGCATGCAATGCCTGTAAAGTCCAGAAGAGGGCATTGGATCCCCTGGAATTGGAATTACAGATGGTTGTTAGTTGTCATGTGGGGGCTTGAAAACTGAACCCAGTTCATGTGCAAGTGCATCCAGTGCTCTTGACCTCTGAGTCATCTCCCCAGCCATCATATGGAAGAAATTTAGTACAGTTTCTCCTAAAATTTAAAATAACCTAATATTTACTAATAGCAATAACAAGATTTGAAACAGAGGCATTTCTAAAGTATTGATTATTGAAAATTCTTTCATGGTATATTTTAAAGAAATGTACTTCACCTCATAATAAAAATTTCCTGAGGAAGCACTTAAAATGATTGGGATTACTATATTACTGAATTATATATGAAAGTTAATTCATGACTCCATCTTCACAAACATATTTAAACAATTTTGATGAAATGCTGATTCACTGAAAATAAGCTGCCACTTTATTCAGTGTTTATAATTTTTATTCAGAGGGTGGTTATATCATATGTCCTGTGCATCAAGACATGACCCATTCTTGCCTGCAAGGTGAAAATGCATTTCTATATTTTTCACATCGATAACTTACATGTATTCAAATGTTATCTAGTAAACATGTTATCCCAGGTGAGTGAAATTTTACTTTTTTCCTAATGAAATCAGTCATAGAGGAAAAAAGAAACTACTGATGTTATATTGAAAATCATGTCCATAAAAAATAGCATATCACAGGGTCTTCAATTTCTCTCTGAATTCACTGTTTTCAGTTGCCAAATTTAAGTTGATTTAATTTAAACAGAAAAATATCTTCGATACAAGTTAACATGTAAAAATATTCATTCATCGATAAACATTCACGATGGTAAACTGATGTATAAAACCTTTCTTGATAAAAAAATACTATTTTACATATGATTTAGAGGCTATTTTCAATAAAATGGCTAAGGGACTATTTTTAGTACTGAAATTCTGAAGTTTGAAGTTTGAGACTTTATATTTGCTTTTAAAGCTATATATATATATATATATATATATATACACACACACATATATATCTATACATATACGTGTATATATATGTAATATAGTGTTTCCATGAATTGTTTACTTCTTTATACTACTTATCTCTGAAGGCTAGTGTGCTTATTTACAAGTTCAAGACACTTCTCACTTCTCACCTGGATGGTCAAGCATGAGAATCTAGAGCGTTTTCTGTAGAAGAGAGTGATTTGGAACCTGTTTAAGAAAGAAAATGACCAATCCAGGTAGACCAGACTTGAGTTTATTGTTAATATCTCCCTTCTCCAAAGGACATTTACAAACTTGATTTCAAAAATAAAAGAAATTACGAAAGACAAATGTTCACTTTTAAATTTCAGTATTACAGATTATGTTGTTTTGTGATAAATTATCAGTTGATAAATGTTCCAGTGAAATCTGGTATCAATTAATTTAACACTTCATATAAGAAATAATATAACATTTATTTTCAAGTCTTACATATATTACTTAGACACAAAGTTCAGTTGGTGATTTTAAATTTTATTTATACTTCAAGCTACACGAAAGAAAATACGTTGGTGAGAAAAAGGGCTTGATTTTCTTGAATAAGTATGACTTTTAATACAGTCCACCCAAATGTTTTTAGCTATTAGGTTGGTCAAATGATGTATATAATTATCTTGCAAGGAAAGAAATGATATAAGTTGGGCAAGTAAAATAACATTTGAGAGTACTATAAATATGAAACTTAGATCAAATTCAAAAGTTCATTGGCTAAAAATCTAACATTGCACAAATTCATAAATAATTGCTTAAATTCCATCTTTAATATTAGTCTGCATTACTGAAGCACATGGAAGTCAATGAGGTTAGATTAAGTAGAGAAAAAGTTGTACATAAAATTATTAGCTAGATGGAGGCATCAAATTGTTAAAATAGTTTCTCATACATACTTTCCTGTCCAAAAATATAAATTTTCTTGTTTTCCATATATACAAGTATCCTTTGAAATCCTGGATTCTGAGAAGAAGATATTCGAGGTATAGCATTGAAAGCATCAAAATGCATGATATTTTTGACTGAAATTCAGCAAAGTTACTGTCAGCAAAGAAGAGTTGATTGGTGTGTGCTCCCAAGGCATCTGGGTTTTTTGCCCTCAGAGTTATTTGTTAGTGATATCAAATAAGTGAACTCTTCACCATCAATAAATAAAAAGGCATTTTATTATTAATTAAAGAAAGGGAATTAGAGTCATCAGAAATTACAACTTTACTTTTCGTAATACAATATTTATTGCCATCACAGTTCTGCAATTGTCATAAAATTAGGTGGGATTCAGAGACATGTGTAAGTTTTGGAAATGGACCCATCAATAACAGTGTTGAACTGTACACAAAATAATTACAATTTATTAAACACATTTTTAACATATCCTCAATGAATGGGAATGAGCACCATGTTTTTATTAATATATATTTTCTCTCTTTTTTTCTACAGCACCAAAGAAATCCAAATAGGAAAAGGAGAGATGAGGGTTGAGAATCAAGAATCAGCCCTGTCACCATTTCAGCCACACTATATTAAATATTCCCGATTACCAAAATTTCTTTCCTGAAATTGTGCCTCCCAAGGGCACCAGCAATTTGGAACTGATACACATATACTGAATTGTATACCATCCATATTCAAAACTTGCATGTGGCATGATCTAGGTTGGTGGCATCAAGGAGCATTTTCTGTTGGTTTCAGATAAACTTGTCCTAATCTTAGCCAAGAAAACAAGCTGGACCAACTTCAAATCCAAACTTCTGGTTCTGATCACCAAAATCATTGATCATTACATCAATTATGGGTACTTGGTCAATTTTCGGAGTATTGATTTCAATCACAGTCTTTTCGTAGCCTTTTCTGGACTGTAAAATTAATCAGAAATTTAAAATTCACATCATCATTTAATATTATTTAAACACATGTTATTTTCTTAACAGTTGTAAGATGGTGATGTGAGGTGAGAGAAAAGAGAAGAAAAAAGGCTTGACAATAATTATGTAATGATTCTTTTATTATCACTAATGTCTCGTGTAATTTTAGACTTTGAATACTGACATTAACACTTAATATATTAACTTAATTATTCAGGTATGCAAGCTTAAAAAGAATCATACTAAGTTCCTCTTTCTAATTTAATTTGAAATGTTTACATTGGATCATGTATAGATAAGACATCCTTACTACCTCAGTTATAATAAAAGCACACACAGAGTATAGCTAAATTGGGTTGTGAGAAAAAGAATTGCAGTAAGGAATGGCCAAAGCAGTAAGTCATCAGTCAAAACATTTCTACTGCTATATATTAATTTCCACAAATATTTAACAGTACACTATACTGGGAAAGTTTGCCACAGCTTCTGCCTCATTATTTATTTCTCTCTTCTTCCTTCCACTCGTACCATACCCACTCATTTTAAAAGCGTGGATTTTTGTAATCGAGGCTTCTTTTGAGTTACTAATGCTAAGTTAGAGCAACTAGCTAATGCATGGAATTTCCATGTGTGAAAAAAAAATCCAGAGGATTAAAAACAAAATAATGATATTAGATCCAAACTGGCATGATAGTGCCAGTTGACAGGGTCTTTACAAACAATGGACAGTTGTAAAAATCATCTCGTGTAAATGACACAATGGTGATTCCTCTATTACTGTAAAAGCATAAAGAGGCTAATGTTATAACGTTCTTTTTTTTACTTCAAGAATAACTACTGGTATTAGTCATCAATATTAGATGTAGACAGAATAACACATGACCTAATGTTATCTTCAAAACCAGATGTTGATGTGTGTATTTCAAAATATCTGTGCAGGTGTGTGCACAAACATGCACGAGTACGTGTGAACCTTAGTGGTTTTTAAAATATCACATCTTAATATGTCAGTGCTAAACATAAAATCTTAAAAATAACTGACATCAATTTAAGAGAGACATCTGGCTTAGGACCATACAGAGGTTATTCAACTCATCTCTCAATCCTGTGAAGGAAGACAGACAAATCTGTACTCACCGCACAGCCGTCATACAGCACCTTGATATGAGGGTTGTTATCATGGGACATCTCCTCATCATTTGACCCCAGAAACCGAAGTGCTTTGTCATAACTTGCTGATGACACATCATACCAGGCAGTTGACTGATGACAATTGTAAGTGAAATTTTGCCGGGCAGAGGCGGTCAGGAGTTTCAGGAATGTCATTTGCACCATATTAATGGAATTGCCTTCAACATCTAGATATGAAAGCTGGGAAGAAAAGAAGGAAAAGAGACATAAAGACATTTCAGCTTTCATGGTATAAAAGAAGGAGTCACTGATAATGACTGATACTGTCACAGGACTCGGGGAATCAATCAAACATTTCACTTTCTAAAGAAATGTAAGTTGGAGGTCAGAAGACACGGAGTCAGGGGTTTGGCTCCCTGGCCTGTATCTTCCACTTCAGTTACTGTAAATAAATGTTGCTTATTTTTTAATAAATTTATTTTATCTTTATGGTTTTGTTTTTTAGTTAAACACTAAAAGAAACAAATGTCTTCAAGACTTATTTCAGTGCAGTTGTATTAGTAAAATAGCAAAAGAAAGACAGAAAGAAAGAGAGAGAGAAAGAGAGAAAGAAAGAAAGAGAGAGAAAGAAAGAAAGAAAGAAAGAGAGAGAGAAAGAAAAAGAAAGAGAGAGAAAGAAAGACAGAGAGAGAGAAAGAAAGAAAAAGAGAGAGAAAGACAGAAAGAGAGAAAGAAAGAAAGAAAGAAAGAAAGAAAGAGAGAGAGAGAAAGAGAGAAAGAAAGAGAAAGAGAGAGAGAAAGAAAGAGAGAGAGAAAGAGAGAGAGAAAGAAAAAGAAAGAGAGAGAAAGAAAGACAGAGAGAGAGAAAGAAAGAAAAAGAGAGAGAAAGACAGAAAGAGAGAAAGAAAGAAAGAAAGAAAGAAAGAAAGAGAGAGAGAAAGAAAAAGAAAGAGAGAGAAAAAGAAAGACAGAAAGAGAGAGAGAAAGAAAGAGAGAGAGAGAAAGAAAGAAAGAAAGAAAAAGAAGGAGAGAAAGAAAAAAGAACAGAAAATTGAGGAATCTCAGTGCAAGGCAAAAGTTATAGGCTTTTAAACATATATATATATATGTGTAGTCACCACCTTATCAACAACACCCATCACAGGCCACCAGAAAACTAGAATGGGCATTTTTGTCAATACTATTTTGTATTAGAGAAGAAAAGCAGTCTTAGTTGCAAATTACTAAGACGTTTCATCTTCAGCAAATACTTTATTGGGAATGACTGAAATTTGTGGGCTCCAGTGAAATATATAGTCCAATTAAAAAAAAAAAAAACTTCAGGGCATAGTGGCACACACCTTTAATCCTAGCACTTGGGAGGCAGAGGCAGGTGGGTCTTTGTGAGTTCAAGGCCAGCCTGGTCTACAGAGTGAGTTCCAGGACAGCTGGGACTACAGGGAGACCCTGTCTCAAAAAGACAAAAAACAAAACAAAACAAAACAACAACAAAAACTTCAGTTATAGATTAAATCAATGCAATTCTGAGACCTCTCTTATAATTGAGTATATTTATTTTTTTTACCAATTAAAAACACATAATGAGTATTTGTGTGAGGTTAAGAAAACTATATCTGAGAAATGTGCTCTACACAAATCAAAACATCATAAAATCAATGAAAATGCACACAATTCTATATATTGGTGCATATTTTAATACAGAGAGATAACAATTCACCATGGATATTTAGTATGTAACTTGAAGACTGATGAGAAATTTCATGTGAAGTGAAACTTCCCTACATATCATTAATCAATATAGCTAAGTTTGTATAGATAAGGAATTAAATGTATAAATTACCACCATCAGTGTAAAATGATGCCCTTTTAAAAAGACTATTAAATTATTGAATAATTATCTAGATTAGTGGAAAAATTTTAGTAGCTCATACTTAATCACATATATATTTTTAACAGCTTTTAATGTGATTTTTATTTCTAGCATTTAATTTTACATTATCTTTAGCAAACTGGTAAAATGAATTGGTAATTATAAAGAAATATTTAGGCAAAACTGTGGTATAACTAAAGTGTAAATTGGCTTACTATATTCCTAAAGGTAGCAATGAAGAAAAAAATTTGAACATCCTATAAGTTCTTATCAAAATGAAGAATATAGAATAAATTAGATTTCATGTACACAGAAATGGAAACAGGTGGAGTCTGAGATATTAAATGGATGTTATGCTCTTGTTCTTGCTATTTTTTAAAAAAATCAATTTTTTGATATCTATCTCTGGTTTTTAATGAACTTCATTTGATCATTTGGCCACTTTTTTTTTTTTCAGAATCTTCAGCATATTGTATTTACTATGATACAAAATCTTGACGTTGCTTTAAGACATGAGTATGTTGAGGTCGTAGATGGACAAATAAGAACATGGAGAACTCTGCTTAGCATTGGTTTTCTGGGATAAGAAGTCTAAGAGAATCCATTGCATATTGAGACAGTAACGTACCAGTTTTCCTCTCTTAAATTCACTATACCAACTTCCTGGTTTCTCCTTTGGCCATGATGAAATTCTTACCTGTTGCAGAAGAACAGGAAGGTTAGAAAATACATGAAAATTACAAAACCATTATTCACGTTATTGATCAGAAAATTTCAGTAAGATTAAGGCGCTAAAGAATATTCAAAATAATATGTACCCTATATTATACAAAATGTTATATGAGCAAAGATTGAGGTAGATCATGTGAATTTCATGTAATGAAGACCATCGTTTCCTTCCTGATAACTTTTCTAGCTCAAAAAGAAAAGGAAGAAAGAAACTCATAAAAGAATAAATCAGGTTATTAGGGGCTAGAAATAGAAGTCTTAGTTTCCGGCGGTGATGATCTCCACGAGAACATGCCTCTCGCAAAGGATCTCCTTCATCCCTCGCCAGACGAGGAGAAGAGGAAACACAAGGAGAAGCGTCTGATGCAGAGCCCCAATTCCTACTTCATGGATGTAAAATACCCAGGATGCTATTTAATCACCACGGTCTTTAGCCATGCACAAACGGTAGCCTTCTGTGTTGGCTACTCCACTGTCTTGTCAGCCTACAAGCAGAAAAGCACAGCTTACACAAGGATGTACCTTCAGGAGGAAGCAGCACTAAAAGTACCCTGAATCAAGATGAGTGAGAAACCGTTCCAATAAACACAATTTGGATGAAAGAAAGAAAGGAAGAAAGAAAGAAAGAAAGAAAGAAAGAAAGAAAGAAAGAAAGAAAGAAAGAAAGAAAGAAA